>NC_050531.1:25154540-25187611 GCF_002922805.2 Oryzias melastigma | reverse complement strand
TTTATATTTTATGACTAATTTTCTGCATCTATAAAATTACCTGTATGAAGCCCAATGAGGAAAATTTTCCTTGTGATTTTGGGCTTTATAAATAAAATTGAATAGAATTGAAAAGATCCAGGCCCAATCCCAATTCTTCGCGGGGCAGGACTTTGTATCCCTCCACTTGGAGGGTTGGATCTAAAAATACATATATATCCCGGACACATTTGCACTTAAACTAGGGTATCTTTTTTTGTTATTGTCTTAGGGAAAATAAGTAAAATATCACAGTTCAGGAGACCCGAGCAGACTGTCTCTCTCCCGGCGTTTTGAGCGATAATCTTGGAGGCTGGCTGCAGCCAGAGAACCGGCACGGTGTGACAGGACAAAACACTTGTATTAGATTAATATGCTGATAGGATCAATGAAAATGTCACATGCCCAAAGCTGAGCTCCTGATTGGCTGATGCGACGCAGCAACCTGTCAAACTTCAGGTATTTACATTTTGGCTGTGCTACCTGATTCATGCCTCAAATCGAGTTGCTGGCAGACTTTCGCTCCATGCCAGTCGCTCACATCGACTTCAGTTCACCTCAGAGAGCGCCTGAACAATTGATTAACATTGGAGCTGGCCGAGCGAATCGCGTTCGATGTGAATGCACCTTAAAGGACTCGTGTATTCATCAGCATCCTACAGGGGTTCTGGTGTTTGTTCTGATGCAATTCTGCATATTTCATTCATGCATCAGTGTAGTTCTTCTCCTTAGACATTCAAACAAACCGCTCTCCTTCAGACTGAGGCCTGCAGAGTCTGACATCTTCTGTTGGAACATCCACTCCTAAACGTTTGTCTTCAGCTAGACTAGATTCTTCTTGTGAATGACGTTTCCACTGACAGAATGATGCTCTCAGATCTTGGCTATCCAGAACATCAGCAGTGACCGTTTTTCTGTGGGAAGGCGTTGCTGATCACTGCTATTTCAAAAGACTAATGCAGCAGACAAACACAGAAAGTAGCAAGAATTGTTCTCTTTTCTCCAAAAACATGAATGAGAGTCTGCTTGTTTTTGTTGATTTTAGTTTTACTTCTTTGTGTAGTAAAGGGGTAACACATCCGCATCTTTGCAGAACCACATGAAAGAGCAGCGAGTGACTCAGCTCTAAAGTCTAACGCTGCAGAGTTCATGGCCAGCAAGCAGAGCCCTCATCTGCATGGCTTAGACCCTGAGCAGGTCAGAGGTCATTTCCTGTCGATGGGTTAACAGGTCGGTCCCTTTTGGAGTTGGGCATTGAAACCTCCACAGAACAAGAACCTCTGCTTATCGTAAACACGCCGGAGCAGATAAACTCCAAACATTTTCCCTCGTATCAGCAGACACTTGGATCTAAATAGTTTCAGTTGTCCTCTCAGGGTTTCAGACTTGAAAGAGCAGAAGTATGTGGACTTTGTTTACACAGACCTGATCAGATCTGTCGGTGATCCTGTGCCTCAGACAGAATCGGAACATTTGCAAACAATCAGGAACATGTGGGCTCCTGTGAGGGTCTGGTCTCTTCAGAAACTCCTGATACTTTCTTCAATAATCACATTTAGTGGTCTAGTCTTCTTGTACCCTGTCAACACTGTGGGGGGGGGGGTCTCTCAAGTTTTGTTTGTAAATAGCAACTTAAACTTCTTTAAATCTCTGCAAATAAACACAATTTTTACATTTTAGATTGAGTGAAAATCTGTCATGGAACGCTGGGATGTCCATCATGCTTTTGCACAGACATTGGATTCAGAGATTTTCTCAATGCTGTAGAGCACATGTGTCAAAGTCAAGGCCCGGGGGCCGGATCCGGCCCTCTGGGTAATTCTATCCGGCCCTCCAGATCATTTTATTTGATTGTCATTAATGAACCGATGTTATCTTGCGCCTATTTGTAACTTTTATAATTTTGAGAAAATACATTTTTATGGAGAGTAAAATATTGAAAGTTATTTAAGGTTTAAGTTGATTTATTCTGGAATAATGGTTCTTTTTTTATTATTCATAATTATGTTAAAAAGTTACAGTTTTAAAAAATTGTCATTCTGTTAGCTTTTTTGACTATTTTGGCATTTACTAAGATTTTTTAAGCTATTTTGGAGTTTCGCTAATATTTTAGCTAAATACTAGCTGTTTTGGCTAATCTAGGCTTTTTTCAGTTTTTATCCTGTTTTGATGCTTAGCTATTTTTTCAGCTACATGCTAGATGTCTTGGCCAGTTTTTTTTTTTTTCGGCTAATTTTGTATTTAGCTAATATTTTAGGCGGCTATCAGTTTCAACGTTTTCAGCTATCAGCTTCAGCATTTTTAACTATCAATTTCAGCATCTTCACCTTTCCGCAGTAGCATTTTCAGCGGCCAAATTCAGCTTACAGCATTCAATCTAAAATTATCATAGGTAATACTATATATCTAGTTCATAATTTTGTTAAAAAGTTACAGTTTTAAAAATGTAGTTTTAGAGTGTTCAATAAATGTTTATCCTGTTTGGCCTGTGACCTCAGGTGTGTTTTGGATTTTGGCCTCTTGTGTGATTGAATTTGACACTGCTGCTGTAAACTGTTCAGCTTCATGAGGGTGAGAACAATCAGAAAATACAGTCCAAACAATAGTTTCCTCAAAGGAGGAAGTTGTCACTGATGTACAAATGTAAGAAGCATTCCTAACATTTTCCGCTGAAGATAAGGAACCAGAAAATTACAGGAAAGTTGAGCATAGTTTGATGAAAGAGAGCAAACTTTTATTTCATTTTATACAGAGGACGAAAACAGAAAAAGTATGCTTGAAAAGTTGAGTTCATGTTCTTTGATTTACTCTCACTTTTCAACCGTTAACAGGATCATTCCAGTAGATTCTGAAGGAGAAAAGCGGCTTTTCTCCTTCAGAATCTACTGGAATGATCCTGTTAACAGTTGAAAAGTTACAGTATGTTCAAGGTTTAGTGTTTAAGCATCACTGACGATGCCTCAGGTGTTAAAGGGTTAAGTAATTTGTTTTTCTGGATAAGATTATATAGGTTTAGAATAAAAAATACATGTATTTGCAGACAATTTATGCCTTAAATATACATTAATATTTATGTAATTATGTATTATCAATATAATTCTTATTTAAATATAAATAGTATAATACATTAAGGCCTTTTACTCATAAGTGCTTTCATTTCATTTCTCTAGCCTTCGATGAACCAGGTAAGTCCATTCAGAACCAGTTCTGAAGCCCAGAAGAGCTGCAGATCCAAAGCAGCTGCTGCAAAGCGTGCAGCGCTTCACGGACGTTTAGCAGCTCTGATACGATATCAAAGTGCAACACCTGCTTTAAACTAGAGCTGTTCAAAGATCTGCAGAGAAACACAGCTGCTCCGCAGATCCATGGATCAGATCACCCAGAGGGAGTTTTCATTTAGAAAAAGAACATTTTAATACAAAGCAGGTGATGTTTCTGCTCTGGAGGTGATCAAACAGATTCCTGCTTTTAAACGTTTTGTTCTTGTTTGGTTGTGTCCGGGTGTAACATCAGTCAACAGTCCGCTGGTGTTCCCACACTTCCAGAGTCTTGGGGGCTGAAGTGGGCGCGACTCTGTGGGACATCTGAGAGTTTGAGGACAAAAATAACAAACCCCGTAAATTTCCACGGAGCTAAAAACAACAGGAGCAAAGCGTCCCGAGTGCGGATGGACGGAGAGCTTCACTAAACTCCATCTGCTGAAAGACGTTGAGGAAGCTTAGCAGGACGGAGACTCTGATGGCCAAAATAATGACAATTAGAACTAGAACATGTTCATTGTAGTGACAGGACTGGATAAATTAAAAATCTGTTGGTGAGGTATGTCCATGTGTGAACATGTATAATGACAGGGTCACTGGAGAAACAGAGATGAAGTATGACAGTTCTGACTGGACATCACAGAAATGCGGCGCAGCAGAGACCTCTCAGAGCAGGAATCTACCAACAGTTTTTATGCTCCAACAAGTCATTTGTTGGATCCTGCTCCTCAGTCCACCTGCAGCTCACACTTCATGCTCTCGTTGAAACAACTCCAGACTTGACATTTGCTCTGCATGTTATGTTGCGTTTTTTTGTTCCTTGAGCAACTAAACTGAGGACTAAACTGAGGACTGAGGACTAAACTGAGGGTGCATTCAGACTGGAACAGTCTGTTGGTACAGACCGAGTCAGCTGAATTTGGTCCGTATCGAGTCCTGAACCTTGTGTTTGGTCTGTTCAGACTGGCATCACCTGGACTTTTCTGCTTTGAACCAAAGCTTGTAAACAAAACCATGTGACTAACAATCTCCTCAGTCATTACAAAGGCGGGGCCTCTTGTAACGCCTGCTTCACATTGGATGCAGAAGTCCCGCACAGCGGGGTGGAGTGGAGTGCACGTGGCGTCTGCTCTCTCCTGCAATTCACACCAGACGTGTATTTTCCCATGACGGTTGACAGGTACTTCTGCTAGAGCTGTTTTTTGTTTTTGATGTCATGGGTAAGTTAGTAACCTAAAATATTACCCCATGTTTCTGCTAAGAAGAACTGCTCTCTGCCTCCCTATTGTTTTTTTACACCCAAAACCCAGCCCCACGCCCCGCTCTGGAGTCGACCCACTACGTTGATCTGTGTGTGTGTTGTGATTGTATGTTTTATTTTCATCTCTACAGTCTGTTCAGATACAAAAACATGATCACATTTGTCAATCGCGGTGTTTTATTGTGAAGAATTAGTTTTATTTTGAAAATAAACCAGATTTTCTCATGTATCTTGATGTAACTTCCTGTCAGAATTGACACGGATCGCTCGCGGCTCGCCCACAGAATAGACCAGACGCCGAAACGATCCGCTGCACGCCGCAAGCCCTCTGTGCAGCTTCCCTGTCCGGTGGGAACCAGCCATAAGTCCTCTTGCAGTCCCTGACAGGATTCTTCATCTATTCAAACTTTATGTTTTACTCACTTCTGAACGTCTGCATCAATGTCAGGTTCTACACTTCTTACTGCTGCGCTGGTTCAGCAGAGACATGCTGCAAGACGGTTCCTGAGAAGACATCGGCTTAGAAAGTATTTCAATGAGTGGCTGGGTCTCATCGCTGCAACACTCCGTAATGCTTGGCTGGGGTGGCTGTTCTGGTCCAGTTGTTCTGCTCCGAGCATGGACTGTATTCAGACTGAGGAAAGTCAGACAGAACCAGACTTCAGTCTGATTGGAAACGAACTGAGACCACTTTGAAAGACGGGTCTGAGGACACTTCCTGGTCCCAGACCAGGGTCCACTTGGGTGTATTCAGACTGAAAATTTGTTCCAGATTATTGTGGAAAACAAACGAAAGTTACGAATGTAACTACGGTTCTACAAACTCCGGATGACCACCAGAGCTCCCGTCCCTCGGGTTCCTTGCGTTCTCGCATTAAGTGTTGGGACTGCGCTCCTGGTGCCACGTGGGTTTATAGCCTCACGGGAGGTCACAAGAGGTCACAGGTGACTTTGTTGTCAATAAATTCTCAAGAAGGATCATCCAGCGCTTGAAGCTCCGCCTCTGGTGGTCAGGAGCGGTGAAATAGAACCAAATGTGTCCAGTCTGAAACCTCCTGGATCTTTATAGCTGTCATTTGAATATGATTCCATCCTGGTTTTATGGGGGTGTTGTGTGTACCTCTGGTCTAAGTGTGATTGTACAGAGAGGGCTGAGGGTGTTTGGGTTTGTGTTCAGTCCTGGGGTTCATTTTGGTCCTGATGATATCATTGTTACTGCTGAGGAAACAGCAGCAGATTTTCTCACTAGTCCTTTCTGTGATCAGATAGAAGGACTATGTTTCCTTCATGAGAATGCTTTGTTTATGAACTGAAATGGAAAAAAGTGCTCAAAGACTTCAGAAGAGCTCAATCATTTGTTTCAGTGTTTCTGATTGTTTTTTAGCAGTCCACTGGTGCTGTGAAGAAAAGACAGCTGTGACTAATGATTGTGGAGTGGACTCTCCAACCAACACACTAGAGCTGTGCTGTATAACATGTATGCACTTTTGTTGATTAAAGCGTGTATAAAAGACAATGTCATTCCTCTTCTATGGTCTTCTCAACACAAAAATTCACTAAACACAGCTGTAAGAAATGCTGCAGCTTGTCTTCGTCATCCAGCCATGTTTGCAGTCTGTTTACTTCATCTTCAGAACAGAGACTCCATCGTCGTCACGTTTTTACGGCTCTAGACACAGTCCATGTGGTTTCATAGTCAACGGTCTATAGAACTAATGAGTGGAAAGTCAAGAGTTACAATTGTTCCACAATTGATGACATACAGTAGATCACTGCATCACAGTTCATGTTCACACAAAGGAGCCGTTCTCAAGTCCAGTCAACAATCCCATGATGCATCTGTGTAGGCAGTGTGACTGCTCCACACCTGAGAACAGAACAGCAGCAACCATCTCTACCAATACTTTGGACTAACAGAGTTTGGTAAAGATCTGACGCAGTGCTGTGGGGGGGCCTGTGCAGTCAAATGCTAATGTGTCATTGAGTTAAACCACAGAATGCAATTGATAAGTTATTCAAAATGTTGCATGAGGATGGAAACGGCGTTGTTACTATAACAAGTTATGAGATCTTATAACTTGCCCCCCAAGAGAAACGAACTGTCTTGCTGCTCCTTATTTATTGCATTTAATAAAGCATTCCTTCATTGAAAATCTTGGGTGACATGCAAAAGGATTCTTTTTCTTAACAAGATTTTACCCAAAGTCTAAGGAAGGAAAGCAACAAAATGCTTATTTTTTGGACAATTTCAGTATCTCCACACTACTCCACGTGCCCCCACCATTGACTGTACATCTAGAACTGGACAGAGCGGGAGTGACATCACCCATAGAAAATGCCTTTGTCCTCTGGCAACAACAAAAGAAAAGCAGTTTGGTCACCATTTTTCTGTGAAACAGAAGTTGCCATTTGGAGCCAGTGGACAGTGATTGGTCCAAGTCTGTCTGAGGCGACGTTTCTATAGCAACTACCTTCACCAATCAGGAGTGAGCTTGTTGGAAGTCCACACCCCTTTCACTGAAAGCGGTTCAAGAGAATCTGTCAATCAAATGGTGGAGGCGGGGCCAGCAGGCACCACATGCTGTTACTGAGTCATCTGATTGGTCAGTTTAAAAAGTAGTGTTAGCAAGATGATGTTAGGAAAAAGTATTAGAGTAAGAAGGATTATTAAATAAGTATTAACTCTATATTTCTCTATGGAAGGGATGTTGGTTTCTTGGAGGAGGTTCTTCCTTTTTGTGGGGAGGAATCACTCAGTCCAGTTCTCTTATACTGTCAACTTCTTAAGGTTTCTTCTGTCTTTTGGTCCCTTCTCCCCTCTGTGGTCCATAAAAGTGGCTCCACATTAACACTGGAGTGAATCACACCAGAGTTCATCTGTAAGTGACCTCAGACCCTCTTCTTAGGTTTGTTTGGTGCCAAACTGAGTTCAGGGGACGTTTGACATCCAACCACCGAAGCAGTGTTGGCCCTGACTAAAGCAAAGACCAAGCAGGTCAGAATGTGTTCCTGTCTGAAGGAGTTTGATGGTGTGTTGTATGCAGCGATGTTTGCACTTCTATCTATCACCTCCTGCATCAACAGAACTTCTATGATCAGCCTCTGCGCTCCAGCCTCACTCTGATGAAGAGTAGTCACAGACGCTGACTGAAGCTGCCACCGTCCACGCTGCTATAATTAGGTTCTGCTCCGTGGTTCTGCTCCGTGGACATGGAGGCGCTGGGCTGCCGCCGCCCCTCCCTCCTGCTTTGTAGAGTCTAATTGGATCCAGATGTTCCTCAGCCTCCAGGAACAAATCAACATGAAAGAAGGTTCTGCAGAGTTCTGCAGCTTCATCCCCTCATTTGTTCTGGACTCTCGGACCCTTCACTGTTCGTGCGCGTGTCCAACATGCGGCCCAAATGAGGATCCTTTCATGTCCCACATGTGTTCAGGGGGACTCAGCGAGTCCACATCCTGCACGCATGTGCAGACTTCAAAGGGTCCGCCACATTTTTAACGGACCCCCCCTCACAGAGAGGCCCGGCCCGAGCGCGCGCCGCGAGCGGGCACTCGCACGCCAACACGCACGAGCGAGCAGAACCGAGTCCCACCGAGCCAGGATGGGCGGGGCGTCCGGCTCAGAGCCGCGCGCGCACCCACCGTCCGCCAAAGTGACGCACGCGCCGTTTCAGTGTCAGATAAAATCTGGACTTTTAAAGTTCATCGTTGAAGTTGTTCTGAGCTTTAATAACCGCGAGTTTGACAACGAACTGGCTGAATGACTGGACCTGAACAACAACAACAACAGCTTCATCAGTAAACACAAACAACTCATGTAAAACACGCACGAACCCAAACAGACGCGCCTCAGGATCACAGCAACAGTTTAGCTCTACACGCACGCGCACTAACAGCAGTCCCAAGTGTCGCGCACTCACCCTGAGCGCGCAGCGGTCCGCAGCAGAGGTTGACCGCGAGCAGCAGCCCGGTTATCCGCACACTCACGCGCATCTTCCTGAAGTCCTAAAGTGCATCGTGGACTGGACACGGAAACTGGTCTGGAGCCGAGACTCCCTCCGCTCCGCGGATCCCGTTAACTCCGTCTCCTCCCCTCCCTCCCTCCGCAGCCTCCCATGCTGCGCACAGAGCATGCGCAGCGAGGCGCGCAGGCAGATGTTCCAACTGCGCTCCTGTTGCTCCACATGTTCCCGTCGCGCAAAAACTTTCCCGTGAATTCTATGACTCAGGTAGAAGTGAAAGTCATTCACAGAGAAGAAGAAAGTAACGTGTAAACTGGAATGATCTCATCAGATAACCTAAATCTTACTGATCAAACCGTCGGAATTCATCTCCAGAAGATGAGAATTAAACTATTAAAAATGAAAATGTGAAACGTTTTGTATTTCTTACAATTCAATTGTTAATTTTTGTAACTTGAATAAAAAAGTTTTTAAAATCTCGTTGAAAGTTTTACTAATTTGCAGATTAAACTGTAAAATACACTGTAGATCAGGGGTATCAAACACAATCACACATGGGGCAAAATCCAAAACACACCTTGGGTCGTGGCCGAACAGGATAAGCATTTATTGAACACTCTAAAACTACATTTTTGAAACTCTAAAACCATATTATTTTAAATAGAAAAGCAGGAGTATATTCCAGAATAAATCAACTTCAACCTTAAATAACTTTCAATGTTTTACTCTCCATAAAAATATATTTTGTCAAAATTATATGAGTTAGAAATAAGCTCAAGATAACATCGGGTCATTAATAACAAAATAAAATGATCTGGGGGGCCGGATCCGGCACCCGGGCCTTGCCTTTGACACATGTCCTTTAAAGGCTCCATTTTCATTACAGAAGAACGTGTACATCCCAAAAGCCCCTCAACTTAATGTTATTTATGACTGCATATCAGAGGAATGGGAAAAGGAGGGTTGAGTCTTGATCCAGGACCACTCAGAGGCAGATCTTTAGAAAGCCTCGGTGGTCAGAGTGTGTGGATGCAGCTTGTGGACGAATCTCTGCAGGGATCCTAACTTCACTTCATCCTACAGTAGTGAAATCAGAAATCTTTTATTACTCCCACAATGACTCATGTCAGACTGTAAACACTCCTCTCCTCCTCTGTCGTCCTGGGCCACAGTCGGGATGATGGGAGTCATGAGTTCTGCTTTAAATCATCATCTGACACTCATCAGGCTGACTTAGAGGATGATCTGAACAAAGCAGAACCAAGCCAACAACAAAAACTAAAACAAATGTTTAAACTGAGAAATGTTCCCTTTAAAAGCATCAAAAATGAATCACCCCCCCCCATGTCACCAGTTTGTCAATTAATGTATTTTTCCGTTAAAATTGTTTTTTTTTTCACCTGCATTGAACAGTTTTGAGGTAAAATTAAAATATAAAAGTAAAATAAAATATTTAACGTGGACAATCCCTGAGCGGGATTCAAACCCATGACCTTCTGAATGTGAGTCAGCAGCTCATAACACTGCGCCGTCTAGTGGCGGAATCCAAATCGCATGTCAAACTTAAATTTAAACCTGACAATCTGCAATGTGAAAACAGGGAGTCATTGTTGATGGTTTAACCACCATATAAGTTCATGTCAAGCAGGAGCTGCTGCAGGTCTTTATAGTACTATAGGGACTACAGAGCACAGAGACGGCTGTATCTGAAACACATTCAGCTGGGAAAGAAGCAGGTAAGCAACAAAGATGATTACTTAAAGATGATTAATGATTACTCATTACAGAATGTTTTACAGCTGAATGTGAGATGCACAGATCTATGAATCCTGAAACACATCTCTAAATGGGGGGCAAGACCCTAATCCTTTTATCAGTGACCTTCTGCCCCTCAGACTCACTATCTAAATGTAACATTCCTTCTGATGAAGATCTTTCTACATATTTACCTTGTTCATTTAAAGCCAGTCACAAAACCATGTGACTAAAGATCTCTTCAGTCATTGGCCAGGAATTATGGAATGAGCCTACATTCATCAAACTGGATCTCAATGAGTTGCTGTGTCTCTTTAAAATTGACTCTATCACCCTTCTCCATTCCTCAGGCATCTTCTCACCACCTAAGATCCTGTTGAACAACCCGGTCAGAAACTCCACTGCCATCTCTCCTAGACACTTCCATACCTCCACAGGTATATCATCAGGACCAAGAGCCTTTCCACTCTTCATCCTCTTCAAAGCCCCTCTCACTTCACCTTTACTTATCTTTCTTACTTCCTGCTCCACAACCGTCACCTCTTCTATGGACTCTATGCACGGAGCTGTGTGACGTATTTATGGTTTCAAATAAGACCGCTTACTTGCTTCTGGTTGTGGCTAACTATATACGTCGACTTAGCAAATCTCTGTGTACTTTCCCTGGTATTGGTTCAATGACATCCAATACCAGGCATCCATACAACAAACACCCAGAACTCTCTAAATGCTATCATGTACTGTATGATCATGTGACTTCTTGGGATGAAATGTAGCTATGATAGAACATTTATAACCTGTTCAACAGAACTTTTTATGTGTAAACAAACTATGAAGTGACTTTCAGATTACTGATCGTACTCTCAGCTGATGATGAGGAGCTTCTGCCTTCTTCATGGAGCGGTAGCAGTGTGCGCTAACAGTCACCTTCACCTGTGTTGAGACAAAGGAAAGGAATCACGTCTCAGACTGATTCTACCTGACACTGAAAATTCCATTTACACAAGTTTAGAAACACTCGGCTGTGGAGTAACTGAAACACAACTAACGGGTCATAAAGATAAAGACAGTGATAATCAGACGTGTCTTTCGTGCTAGCTAGCATTAGCCCAAATGAAAAGTGACAACAGTATTCACATGTAATTTTGTAAATACTGCAGTCAGTTCTGAACTTTTTTTGTTAATGTTATGATTACGGTTTTGGTTCAGGTTAATGCACCAAATCGTTCCGATCTCGGCCGCATCTGCAGCTGCACTCTGGCTGCGTGACAGCCAACGAGACTTCATAAAATACTGTGACCAGAAACAACATTTAGCTTTAGATGCACATAAAATACATGAAATAATGCAGCAATCTGCATCTTGCCTGCATCTATTACATGTCACCCACATGAATTTCCATCAGTTTTTCAGCTGGTCACATGTAAACATGTGCCAATTACCTTTGACGCTTGCTACATAGGACGACAAATACAATTTAAATTCTTTTGGCATTTTCATTTTGGAGCATTTTGCTAGAAAAACAAACAATGTGCCTTACATAATTTATAGTAATTCTTGATAGCTCCAAAAACATATTTTAAAGTCCACATACTCTGCTGTTTCCACATAAACAATATTCCACTGCTCCAATCTGAAATGACTGAGCGGTCATATACCAAATGCAGAAGCAGGTCGTGCATATCGCCCATTCTTTGTTCTCTCTCATTTTCTTCATTCTTTCCTACTTAATGAAGAAGAGAAAGTACTTTGTTCATTTTCTAGTGTTTCCCTGGAGCAGCAGCAGTCTTCCAAAGAGATTGGTTAGTTTAAAGAAAGTTGATGGGAAACTGTTTTGATAAGAATTGAGATCAAGCTGAATCTGAGTTTGATAGCAGTCAGGTGTGTTCAGGTGTCTGTGCGGGGGTCTCCAGCAGAGGCTGGGAACTGTGGGGGAGCTCCTCACCCCCCTGCATCATGTAGCCTCGGTTTTGTTTTCCTTGAGCACAAGGGGGTGAAAAGCAAACATCAGGTTTTCTCTCATGGCTGTGAGTTTTCAGTCATTTGTGTGTCAGAGATGGACAGAGGAGGCGTTGGAGCGCAGGCATGGAGGACCAGGGTGGGGGCTCACCTTTCCTTGAACGAGGCAGATCAGATGACTATAAATATTTGAGGACTGTACCGGAAATGATCTTTTAGAGGGCATGCTTCACTCGGTCTCAGAGGACCATCCCCATCCCATTTCCACATTCCCGTCAGTCGCTGAAACAGGAAGTTGATGTTGTTTCTCTGACTCTCGCAGACACACGGACTCTGTCTCTTCATTTTTCTGTCTGAAACGTCCTAGTTTTCTCAACAGCAATCTGATTTGAAAACAGAGATGGAGATTTTCTGGTACAGCGTCCAGTGACAGGAAGTGCTGGTTTCCACATGGGGCCTCCCGTTCTGTCCTTCTATTGTCTGGCTAATGCCCATGTCAACGGGGCCAGGCGACGTTTTTGTGCAGAACCGCCAACGAACACTGAGGAGATCTCTGTCTGAAGAGACACGCTCTTTTAAAAGAGATCAAAGGTCGTGAGTGAGCAGCTTGTCGGGCTGGAGTCAGCACACTGGCCCCCTGTGGCTCCATTTGCTGTGGATGGGTGAGCTGTGGGGGCCACAGAAGGAGGGCCCTGCAGAGGAGGAGGTGCATGCATCATGTTTGGCTTGAGAGAGCCAAATGTCGAGTTCAGTTCTCTTCTCAATACTCCCAAATGGTGTGAGATAGTGCTATAGTGGAGTACATCCGCCAATGCAGGAGTACTCTCTTAAGTTTGTACCTTTATTTTGATGTAGACCCTTAGCCTTGTTTTTTTTTTCTTTTGAGGGGTACAGTACGGTACAGTCTGGTTTAGAATGGTCCAAACAAATCAAGAGAACCTTTCCACTCAAAGATGTACTGCCACGGTGCATGTGGGGTGAAGTTAACCACAACAGTGGGGGTCATCCAGCAGCTCAGTTTTTCCCGCTTGAATTTTGGTACTACTTATACAAAGCATTTAATGTTGTTTGAGATAAGAGAAATGACCTTCTGCCAATCAACAACTTTGAACAGTAGCTCCACGCTAACCGGTCCATTCTATTTCTCTATGGACCTACCACCAAACGGGTCCCAAAAATGGTACGGCTCAGTTCACCTTGAAGGGGCCATCCCAAGAAAATTCTCATTTTTGAGGTTTTAAGTGTATTTTACTGTTCATTCCTCACTATAAAGAACCCAAAAGTGATATTTTGATCCATTCATGCATTCCTCAGTAATCTCAACAGCCCCTCTAAGGGCTGCCTAAACGAGTGGTTCACATCATGCTGACGTCAGCATGATGTGAACCACTCCCTCCAAGAAAAATCTGTGCTGCAAGCTCCGCCCCCAGACTACAACAAACACACACCCTCTTTCTCCACGAAGCATACGGTGATCATCAGCAAAGTGTTGTAATCTGAGAAGAAGTGACTCATGTAGCTCATTTGGCTGCGAAAGGTTTAGGTGTTTAAACTTCCAAAAGAAGAGCCAGCACATCAGAAGTGGTTGGATTTTATCATCGGAAGCGCAACAAACGCGCCAGCAGCTCTTTGTCTATGACCACCACTTCACGGATGACTGTTTGATAACCTTAGCATGTATCAAAGTGGATTGGTCAATAGACTAAACCTCAGAGATCAAACTGGATGAAGAGGCCAGACCTGTAAGTAAATCATGCAGTTTACCGTAAGCATAACGCACCAGCTAATGCTACAACGTCCACGCACGTCGTACCTCATGTATAGACGGTCTAGTATTATTTGGTTAACTGTAAAAGTGTGTGGATGCATGATAACAACATAAATGTTGTATGAGGGATGCACATGAAGTGGCATTTTCCCTGTGTGTAAATACAAATACTCAATGTGTCTTCTGGATCGGATTGTGGGTCGAGTGTAAAACTCCACAATCTGCAGATCCATCTTTAAAAATAGTTCAGAGGTTGTTGTCCTCAGTGTGCCCAGGCACACTGAGGAGGCCCATTCATGGTTCATAGGCAGGCTTAAGGATGATGTCATAAAATGGCCGGGACCGACAAAGAGTGAAAGGCGGAGCCTCAGAGTTTTACTTCCGGGTATTAAAACGGTCCACAAAAATGACTTTTATTTAATAAATAATTTGTTTTTTAGTGTTTTGAAGGTAATATACAATCATCCATCCATCCATCTTCTTGACCGCTGCTTCCCTTTCGGGTTGCGGGGGTGCCGGAGCCTATCCCGGCTACTGAAGGGCGAAGGCGGGGTACACCCTGGACAGGTCGCCAGTCTGTCGCAGGGCATATACAATCATATATATGGATATAATTTACTCTAAAAGGCTGAAGAAAATCATGGTCTGGCCTCTTTAAAACGTCCAGGTACCAGATTAGACTGGACTGCAACACATCACTCAGTGGGCTAAAGAGAGACAAAATCATCCTAACAACTCCACTGTAACACGTATTTTATACTAAATGGTTAACCCTTTAACACCGAAGCTCAAGTGTTTATGTAATCTAATTTACTGTAATTTTTTAATAGTTAACTCGATTAGTCCAGTAGATTCTGGAGGAGAAAAGCGGCTCGATGAGCCACTTTTTTCCTCCAGAATCTACTGGAATAACCGTGTTAACAGTTGAAGTTATAGTGTGTTAAAGATTTTGGATTTAAGCATCACCAGCCACGCCTCAGGTGTTAAACAGTTAAATAATGACATTTTTGAGATCATACATTTTCGTTAGTTGTATTTGCTCCAAAATATTCCTGAATGTACCTCAATCCATCTGTCTATCCAAAAACAATCGTGACTCCTTTTTCAGTAGATTTTCAATGATTGATCATGAAACCAAACCTCATGTTTCTATTGAGTTTTTCTTTCTTTTCTGGGGTAGTACTGGACTCCCCAGAGCCATCTGTTTGGTGAGCAGCTGTGTGGCAGGATAAAGCCTCCGTCAAAGACAGAGCCTCTTGTTTGCAGTCAGATGTACAGAGCACAGCTTCAGGCTCCATCCGTCACTCTCAGCCGCAGCATCCTCCAGTTGGAGCACAGACGTGTTATTGTTCCAGCTTTGATCAGACCAGCATTCTGCCCTTTCATTTGCTCAGCTGGCCTCTCTATTAACAGATGTTGGATGCAAGTTCTTAGAAGGAAAGTCTTTGGATGTGGAGTTTACATTTACATTATCTTTATGTAATGTCTTTGTTTTAGCAGCCATCAGCTGATTTGGTAATCACAAACAAGACAGTCAGGTACCAAAACTTTGAGTTTGGTTCTTGGTTTGGACTCTGGGCATTCCTGAAGAGGGGCCATGCCTTTACTCTCACTTCCTGAGGGTGATGGAGTCCAGAGTTTCTGGGATCTTTGACGAGTACACCTGCAAACGTTTCCCTCCTGCTCCATTTCCAGATGTAGGTTCAACAGGTGATTGAGGGTGAAAAGATCTGTTCTGTAAATAAGGGAAGTCACCCTCACCAGGTCTCATGTAGCATCTGCCGAGGCAAGTCAGAGGTAGATTTTGAGGTTAAATTGACATAATCAGTTGCCTTTTCCCAGAACTATCAGATTTTCACAGAAAACTCATTGTGTGGTATCTCACAGGTGCAGCATCTCGTTGTAATCTGAAGTGTTTGCCTAATGTAGTGCTTGTTGGTGCGGCTTTAAAACCACTTTTTGATGATGGTGGTGGTGGCGGGGTTGTTGTACACACCCAGTTCATCCCTCTGCGTGGTGCTTGGAGGAGTGCATGAATCGCTGTGAGGGCCGGGGCTACATAGCAGCAGTATCTTCCCCCAAGGTTTCCCTCCAATAATTACTGGTCCCCAACCTAGGACAGGGGGCTGCACGCCACACAAAGCTCTTTGACTCCTTCATCTCTGGTTAATGAAGAATAAAAACACTAACAGAACTAAGGCATACCGGATTATACTTTAGATTTTCTAATTTTGAGTAAACTAATAATAAAATAATATATTTATATTTTTTTATTCTCTAATCTACCTACTCCCACATCTGCTGCATCAAGATTATCCTATGTCACACAGTGTCTTTTATTTTGAAAGGAAGTCATTCATTTTGAAGAAATAGTACTTTCACTTCATATGTTTTTATTTATTTATGCCAAAAACCATCAGTTAATTTATCTATATGATAGTCGTGATATTATGAGTGTTTTTATGTTTCTAAAGGGTGAAGTCAAACTTTGTGGCTCCTCCAATGGCTCTTTAAGGCTGTGTCTGAATTCCCTCCATAGTCCCTAACTACTAAAAAACTATATAGTACGGGACTATATAGTGCCCTGGATTTTAAAGACAATTCGGACACGAGGCTCTCTACTTTTCTTTCGTTTTTCTAATCACCAGACATGACGTCACCAATTTCATGAAGTAAAAACTGAATCAATACGAACATTTCATGATATTTATTTATGACTCCACTGTGTTCTGATGGTCAAAATGTGAATTGTTTTTCAAAAATAACATTTAAACACTCCTTTTGTTCTGAATTGTTCATCCACAATGCATTGTGCTCTATATTTGCTAATCAAGTGAGCATCAATGCATGCAAGTTTTTCGCAAAGACTTCTAGGAAATTTCTATTGCGCTTGATCTTGAAATTAGTAGATTCGGACAGCATTAGAAAATGGCGAACACACTATATAGTTGCACTATATAGTGTGCGTGTGTGTGTGTGTGTGTGTATGTGAGGGGGGGTAGTTTAAGTGTTAAAGGCTGCAGACCCCTGGTCTAGCAGATTTAAAATTAAAAGTTAAAGTCTCACTATTTGTCACACACGCCTAGATGTGAGAAATTTGTTCTCAGCATGTGACCCATGCCCTGGCGGAGTGGTAAGCTGCAGACACAGCCGCGCTCGGCTACCATTTAAGAGAATCTGGCCACGGAGACAAAATGTGGCGCTTGAAAATGAATAGCCGAAAGTCCCTTCTCCTGCAATTATGGCATTTCTTTGGCGATCAGCTAATTCACAGTAAAAAAGCAGCATTTCACTGGAGGTAAACAGGTGTAGTTATACAAATTTGAACTTTGTTAAGACTGACTTGAAAATGATAAAACGATTAACATTCTCTGTCCCATTTGAAGCTCATCCTTCACACTAAACTGTTAGACAGTTACAGTTTATTCACATGTAAAAGCTCAAAAGCTGATAGTTCTTTTTAAAATACCATTCTTGAAAGGGTTTCCTAAAGTTTAGGAAATTTCTGTTTACGCATCCAGCTAAAGTTGTGAAATTTCCACTTCCAGCTAGAGATTGTTTCTGGCGCTCTTGCATATGACCAGAGGCCCAATGAACCATTTGGTGGTTTGACCCCCCAATCCAACTCTAATGCTGAATGTCAAGCAGGGAGGCACTGGGCCCATTTGGTATACCAAATGGGCCCAGTGCCCATCCCGGCGGAGTCATACCAAAGACCATATATGGTCTTTGGTATGACTCCTCCGGGATTTGAACTCACGACCTTCCAGTCTCAGGGCGGACATTCTACCAATCTCACAAGGGACCAAAATCCAAAACATACCTTAGGTTGCGGGCCGAACAGGATAAAACAAGAAAAATAAGGAAATCATAAAAAAATAAGAAAACCGAGCCGCTTTTCTCCTTCAGAATCTACTGGAATGATCGTGTTAACAGTTGAAAAGCTAGAGTATGTTAAAGATTTTGTGTTTAAGTGTCACCGACGACTCCTCAGGTGTTAAAGGGTTAACACTCCCAGGAGGCTGTGTGTGGGGTTGGGTGCTGGCATCTTTGGTGGCCGGTGACTCCCAGTTATGTGCACCTTCAGTCCACATGTTTACAAGATGTGTTCAGAGAATTGAAAGCTTGAAGGAGGAACAAACAACTTTCTCTGACTCTCTAACGCAGATGAAACTCACCACAAGCCCAGACTGAACCTCTGCTTTTGTGGTCGCACCATTCCAGAACATGAGGCTGAACTACGTGACTGAGCCTCGTTTCATTTAGCACCAGAAATGGTTGAGGTCTGCTAGCACATGTTCATACTTCCTGTTCCTGCTTAATGTGGGACTTTGGATCAATCAGGGACTTTTTCATCTCTGCTCCCAAAAGCATTCCTCGACAACATGCTGATTAGCAGCTGGATTTGAAGGCTGGGATTGGACCCGCACCCTTTAATCCAGCAGCTCTGGTTTAGACGTCAGTGGGATTAAACTAAAATGACTGAGCTGACCGTTATGAAACCCCAGGGGGAACTGGAGCGTGATGAATGGAGGAATGTAACTAACAACCTTAGCAGAGCTGAGGTCCGCCTGGTGGGGGGACAGGTGTGCAGCAGACTCTCCCCTGAACCACCAAATCAGAATGGGAGTGTTGCTGAGAAATCAGCCGGGATCAGGGACAAATCAAAGTGGGCGTAGCTCGTCTTGTATTCTGCCTTTACGAGTAAAATGACCTCAATGTTAATGGTTTAATGTGGACGGCTGGGCTGGGTTTAAAACACGTCAAAGTCAAGCCCCGGTGGCCGGATTCGCCCACTAGGTAATTCTATCTGGCCCTCCAGATCATTTTATTTTATTGTTATTAATGGCACGACGTTATCTTGTACTTATTTCTAACTTGTATAATTTTTACAATTTATATTTTTATGGAGATTAAAATATTGTAAGTTATCTAAAGGGGCCCTACCATGATTTTCTTAAGCCTTTCAGAGTGAACTATATCCATATGATCATACAGTATATTACCTTTGGACTACTTAGAAACAAATTATTTGTGAATTATTAGTCATTTTTTGTTAATTTTTTTCCCACCCAGAAGTAAAACGACTCGATTCCTGAAGTTCCGCCTGCCGCTGCGTGCGGCTGCTGCCCATTTAATGATGTCATCCTAGAGTCTGTGGCAGCGTGTCTGTATTTCTCCCATGAAAATAATCCTAACTTCTTCAAAGATGGATGCACATACCAAATATCTGCCTGTAGTAGGCCCGGCCATCAATGAACACTGGTTCACAGCAAAAGCACATGCAGCTTCTGTGCCGGACCGGTGGTTTGGGGGTGGGGTGGCGGGGTGGGGGGGTCTTAACGGAGCATTGCGCCTAAAGTAATAAACACCTGTTTGAGCTGGAACTTATTGAAGACAGACTCAGCTAGAAGATATACGGTATTCTGCATCTAAAATGAGTTTTTTCCTGATCATCACTGGATAAGGGGATAGATTGAGTGATGTGTTAGCCTGGGGGCGGAGCTGTCAGAGCAGATTCTTCCTGGAGGGAGCGGTTGGCATCGATCTTACGTCAGCACGTGGAGCTTAGCTAATGATTCAGCTACATGCTAGCTGTTTTGGCTAATTAAGGCTTTTTGCTCATTTAGGCTTTTTAAAAATGTTTTTTAGGCTGTTTTGGAGTTTAGCTAATATTTCAGCTACATGCTAGCAGTTTTGTCTAATTTAGTCTTTTCTTTTTTATTTTTTTTTTTAG
Organism: Oryzias melastigma; assembly: GCF_002922805.2. NCBI lineage: Eukaryota > Metazoa > Chordata > Actinopteri > Beloniformes > Adrianichthyidae > Oryzias > Oryzias melastigma. Next base: position 25,167,891 of record NC_050531.1, on the reverse strand, counting down.
GCTTTTTAGGAGTGAGGCTATTATTTACACACTAGCTGTTTTGGCTAATTTAGGCTTTTTCCGTTTTTTAGGATATTTTGAAGCTTAGCTATTTTTTCCAACTACATGCTAGCTGTTTTGGCTAACCTACGTTTTTTTAGGCTAAACTGTCTTTTAGCTAATATTTTAGCGGCTATCAGCTTTTTCAGCTATCAGCTTCGTCGTTTTTAGCCATCAATTTCAGCATCTTCAACGGCCAAATTCAGCTTACACAATTCACACTAGGATTTTCACAGGTCATGGTATAAATTTGGTTCATAATCATGTTAAAAACTTACGGTTTTAAAAATTTTGTTTTAGTGTGTTCAATAAATGTTTATCCTGTTTGACACGCTACTTAAGGTATGTTTTGGATTTTTGTCCCTTGTGTGATTGAGTTTGTGATTGATTTAAAAGAAATAATCAATCTTTACTCTAACATTCAATCAGTTCACCAAATTCAGAAATATAATTTTTTTGAAGCAATTGTCAGGCTTGACAGACAAAAACAGCTTTTATGTAGTTTTTCATGGAGGATTTTTAATTTCAATTGTTATGGAATAGAAATTAACACAGAACTGATATTTAATTGAATTACTGTGAATCTGAATCAACCCAGTCAAAGTTCGGCTGTCTATTCCTCACAAAACAGTTATCAGATGCTTCTGGAGTCGTGATCTCTGCTCTGACCCATCAGAGAAAAACTGAAGAATCTGAGGAAAGCTGTGGAGCAACCAGAGGACCACCGTGTTGATGGTCTGAACACCAAAGGTCTGCTCGTTCCCTTCATTATGGGGAAGAAAGAAACCGACAGGCTGCAAGAGAATTCCAAATAATAAAGATGAAATCTTTAACTTTTGATTACTGCTTTGCTAAACTGCTCAAAGCTTGAATGTTACCAGATGCATCATCTTGACCAAAGCTCTGCTGTGACTGAGGATTGAACCTTCATCACAGAGATGTTCTAATAGAGAACATGTTCAGCATCACAAGGAGTTCAGTCTGAGGTTCCCTGTAACCCTGAGCTCCCAGCCGCCTCTGGCGGACCAGAGACCACAACAGTTCTTCAAAAGAGTACTGAGCTTTCATGTCTGAACAAAGCTGATTCAATAAAGATGAAATAAAATAACTTGAGTTTTGGTCCTGTCCCAGTTGCAGAAGAAAGAGTCAAACCTTTATAAATGAAGGTCGGAGCAGATGAGAGCAAGAGCAGCAAGTGTCCATCTCTGCAGGAAGTGGCACTAAGGTGGAGACCAAACGATTCAGATCCAATTTCATCTGAAAAATTAAAAATTTCCACTTCAAATATATTCGTATCTATTGTGAAATATTCTACAGTGGTCTTTTCACTATGAATGTCAGGAATTGGTGGTGGTGGACCCAAATGCAGGAGACCATGCTGTGTGGAAGAAATGTAAAACCTTTAATTAATAAACCGAAACAAGACAAAAACCATGGAGACCAGACAAGGAAGGACTGAAAACCAGACACTTAAATAGACTGAGTGTAATGAACAGAAATGAAGACAGCTGTGGATCATGATAACCTGAAACTGATGTGAATGAGGGACAATTCAAAACAGAACATGACCAAAACCCAAAACAGAACATGACCAAAAACAAACCAAAGTGCACGATCCTCACAATGGTCACGCCTTTGCTAAATTCAAAGTGCTTCCACACATTCTACTGGAATGATGGTTGTTCATTTCTTTTGCTTCCATCACTGCACTTGATCGTTTTTATGCTATAGTAAAACAAACCTTCCATGTCTCAATCCTAATGGTATTTTAAGGTCAACTATGTTCAATATATTTACATTTGAAACCATTTATCTATGTTATTGGTCCATTTGATTAGACTAACAACTTACTTCAGACCGATTGATCTGGTTTTATTGTAGGAATAGAAATTGATTCAGTGATTTCTTGATTGATCGTTTCACCTCTACTTTTACCTCATTTACAAGCTCAAACATTTCAATGCTGAAATGTGAAAGAATGTCTCCTTAACCTTTGCTTTTGCCATTACAAACTATTCACACGCACTCTCTGGGCGTATTCAGACTGGGAAAGTCCGTTGGGTCGGATCGAGTCCACTTATATGTCCCGGATTGAGTCCTGAAGATTGCATTTGGTCTGTATTCAGACTACCAGAGATTTCTGGAGATTTCCCTTCTAAACAAAACCTTGTGATTAAAGATCTCTTCAGTCATTGGCCAGCAGTTATGGGGGCGGGTCAATTCAAAAAGAGAAAGATGAAGGTGCTGCGATTTGCAAGTCCTTGCCTAACTTATTCAAACTTTTGATTTCCCTGATGGATTTGGAGCGTCTGTATGAAGGCCAGGTTCGACTCTTTTACTGCAGCTTTGGTACAGTGGAGCCATGCTGCATGACGGATACTGGGGATGCTACGGCTACGAGGTAGAACCAATGAGGATAAGTTAAAAGTTGTTCTGAGTCCAAATTCATCCGATGACATTTCAATGAGTTGCTGTGTCTCGCTGTGGTGACATAGCGTTGTTTTGAAGAGAATTTGGTTAAGGAACTACAATAGAGTTTTTATGATAACGTCTCGGCAGCTCACCACGATGTCATCACAGCCAGCTACGGTGGCCGTTTTGGTTCAGTTATTCCGTTCTCGGAGCAGATCATATTCTGACTGAGGAATCTCAGAGCAAACTAAAGTTCAGTCCGATTGAAAACGAACCGAGTCCACTTCAAAAATGGGTCAGAGAGCGGTTCCTGGTCCGGGTCCAGGATTCGTTTGTGCGTATTCAGACTGAAACTTTGTTCCGCATTATTGGGGGAAACAAACTCTGGTTCACTTTGAGCGGACCAAATGGGTCCAGTCTAAATCCACTCTCTGTCTCCTTTCATTGTGTTTTCATCTGTTTCTTGAAATAGAGACTGCAGATATCTCTGCATGGAGTTGTGTCAGTTTCCACCTCTCAAACACGCAGCGTATAGACCTCAAACACCCTCGCATTAGAAGAGAGTTTCTAGACTGGCAAAAGGAAGATGGCGGGCTGTCATTACCCAACTTCCTCTACTATTACTGGGCAACAAATATTCATAAGCTGCTATTTTGGATCAGTAATGCATCAGAGACTGAATCTCCATCTTGGGTTCACCTTGAACAGTTTTCCTGTAATCCAGTTTTACTTGGTTCTCTGATGTGTAGTCCACTTCCCCTGAGCAAACGACTTGGGACAAATAATAAGGTGGTCCAGGGAGCTTTAAAAATATGGTTTCAGTTCAGAAGACATTTCAAACTCAAACACCCACTAATTGCGACTCCAATTCAACACAATGTTCACTTTACACCCTCCTTAACAAACCCGTCTTTCCAACAATGGCATGAGAGAGGACTAAGATGTGTGAAGCATTTTTTCAAACATGGTGCATTTATTCCATTTGAGCATCTTAGAAAGTGATTTTGACATTCCAAGGTCAGATTTTTTTAAGTAACTTCAAATACGCAGCTTCATTAGGACATATTTTTCTTTAACTTTACCTCCAAAGACATGGCTTGATGAATGTCTGGACCTAGATCCATCTGATGAAGGCTGGGTGTCATTAATTTACAGCAAAATGCAAAATGTATCAGCTCATCACTAAGTCATCTATGGATCAAATGGGAACAGGAACTGGGTGAACAATTACCTGATAAAACTTGGCAAATGGCGATAACAAGGATTCATTCGTCCTCTATATGTATTAGACATGGTCTACTACAGTTTAAGGTGTTGCACAGGTTGAATCTATCCCCATGTAAACTAGCAGAACTACATCCGTCTGCTGAGCAACGAGATACAATATGAGTTTACCAGGTTCTAGTCAGTATATGGCTCCTACTGTTCTATCTATACTATGATGTAATCTAGCTTGTCACTGATGGCTTTAGTCTACAAAAATGCATGAGCATGTTGACAAAAGGGAAGGTAGAGACTGAATGCAGAGATTATATGGAGCACAAAATATTTTTCCCTGAAGTCAAAAGTAAAACCATGTTTGTTGAGAGCAGATTTTCATAGAGAATTATCTGGGTTGGCCTTACAAGACCAAATACACCAAATACAAAACTTCCCTGATGAATAAAAGAGCTCAAACATGAGACGCTTTGCAGCACAACTACAAGAGCAGCAGGACTTTCTCACCAAGACTCATGCATCCAGAGAAGCAGCAACCAAGACCAGCTTCCTGGTTTCTTTCTAAACCACTCAAAACAGAAAGCCATTATTAGAGAGGGGGGTGGGGGGGGGGGATGTCAGAGAGCCTGGTGGTCTCTGCTGGACTAAAATGATCTGAGAAAAGAAGCATATCAGCAAAACTGTGATGAGAAGGATTGAGGACGTCTGGAACTTCATTTGCAGCATGGCGTGGCAAAGTTTGCCTTTTTCTCCTGGCTCTCGACTAGTGTTGGTCACAATTCAGGGACCAGTATTTGTTCTTGGCACGGCAAACTCTAAAATTACAGAGGAGCTGGTATGGGATGACAACAGTTTACAGGACTGCATGTCTCCATGGATACTCTGGCCCTGAAGTGAGACAGACTGACAAGAGATTACTTGTCTCAATAGATGTTTGTCCAAATCTGACGGGGAAATTACTCCATACTGAAACAATTAAGAGACAAAGTGATGTAAAGCTATGCAGAAATAGATGTTTTTGTATTGTATCATAAATCAGCATGTGCTAAAAATGAAGCATGGCACGGATGTTGTAATTGACATCATCAAAACTCTCAGATGAAAATATGAGATTCTGTGTTTTGCTGTTGATGTGACTGCACTGATGAATGAACGGAACACCAAACTGCAAGGGCAAAAGCTGTTCATGAGAAAGTCAGAGTTTCTTTCAAACCAAGCTTTTCAAGCTAGGAGAACAGCGCTGTTAAATCCTGATGCAACTTCTGGAGCTTTTTCCATCCAGTACACCTGGCAGGTGTGGCCAATGTGCCTTAATTGGTTTCTGCTGGCTATTTACGACAGAGAAGGCCTCACCAAGACAGTCAGGGAGCTGGTTGGGGAGCTGGTTGGGGAGCTGGTTGGGGAGCTGGTTGGGGAGCTGGTGTTTTTTTTTTTTTGTTCTCTTTTTCCCCTCTTTGTCCTCAGTAGTCTTAGATGTATGGAGGAGACTACAGTGTTCAGAATGCTTTGATAGCAAATCTATGATATATTGCATTAGAAACTAAGCAAAGAGAAGATGCTCACTTCAGAAATGACTGATCAGAGACAATGTCTTTAACCATGTTTTAGATTAACCAACTTACAGAGATAGACGAACCGCTATTACAGCATATCATATTTCAAATATTTACAGTTATACTTACAAAATAACATATAATTACATTGATGTTTGGTGGACTGATAAATACAGTATCTCTTTGTAAAAATCTCTAAATATCTTTGCAGATATTTATTTATATCTTTTTCATTGGACAACACTGTCTAGATGAATTTTTGACACAATGAAAAGTAGTCTTGTATGGAAGTTTAAGGTTATTTTTTCTGCAAAATAAATGATTATAGAGGTATCAATAGCTGAACCCCTGGCAACAAAGGTGAGGGGTGTACTACCTTTTGTGAAATACTGTATATTTTTATAGAATTTAAGTATATTAATTTTTTCTAAAGAAAACTTTATTCTGTATCTTTATTCTGTATCTGTAAAGATGAATAAAAACACTTAACAAAAAAATTCCTAACTGATAAATTCATGCATGAGAGGGTTAATGTGTTTTGGCATGAACCATGAACAAACACATTTCACTAATTCATGTCAAAAATCTTCATATTTTGTTTTTTTTTTTTTGTAAAAATTGTCTATATGAAATACAAATTTTATATGACAGCTTCACAAAGTAATTGTGAATTTATAATATAAGTGCTTAGAGTTTTATTAGCTTGTCAAAACAATGCCATGTGCATTCTTTATAAAGAAACAATTAAAATATGCAGAACTGAGTTCAGCCGGCCCCACAGAATATTCTCTAACGAAAATGCCCTCTCCTGCTTGAAACAATCAGACCTGTTTTGTTTCCATTCATCTGTTTGCTGAACCCTGCTATCAACACCGTGACGTCAACATGGAGCGGCACCATGCAGAGACGCCGCGGAACGTTTGAGAATTTAAGGTTCAGTTGGTATGACTCAGTGCCACCTGGATGAATGAGAACTTTGACCGAAGGTTGTGAGTCCTTTACTGTTGGCTGCAGGACGGATCCCAAACACACAAGGAGCCAGATTGATTTATTTCTAAACAGAGTGTTTGCATTAACACAGCAGGATTTTCCTTCAGCCAGCAGGAATTTCTCTGTAGTGTTTCCAGTCAGATACGTGTAAATCCTCACAGATGTCTGTTCCAGTCTCACTTTAAGGTCACAATTACAGTTCTCTGCACGGTGTGTGGCTATATTTACCTCTGCACTGTGTAAACAGAGTTCTTGCAGATGGTGAAGAAAAACACTCAAACTGGAACCAGCGCCGGGATCACAGCCGCTCTAAATGCTGTTTTGGTCTGTACAGATGTATTTCCATGCCTGTTTCTGGAGGACTTTTCTTCAACCTTTTCTAAGACAAAAGAAATGCTGGCCAGAGTATTTGGAAAACGGACAACTCAGCTGATACAGAAACAAACAAAGAAACAAACAATTCAATTATACTTGTTAATTCAGAGGGAAATACATTGTGTTTCAGTACAACCCAGAACAAGATAGACAGAAGTACACACAAACAGTTGAGGTTGACGCGTGAGGCAGCCCATAACAAGTGCCCCTTAGCATGGGCATAGAAGGGTTACAAGAGGGGGTTGAGTTCATTGGTGGCTAAAAAATGTCCAATCTCAACACTGCATACAACGTGTAGATATAAGCAAATAATACCTTGCATTAAACCAGAGGTGCGACATGCTGAGGTCAAGAAGGGGCAGGCAGTAAGTTTGGTCTCCATACACACCTGCTTAGGTTAGCATCCTCAGATCAGGAGTGTTTTTGTCCAGCAAGTCAAAGACTCTCATGGAGGAACTGAATGTTTATTTCAGTGTTCAACTTCTTCAGATTCATGTTTTCTTCCATTCGTCCAAATTGGTAAATGAGTTAAAACAAATGTTATCTTTTGAAAGAACAGCATAACGCACAATCTATAAATGTAATATGTGTTTAAAACAAAATCTTAGTCCAAAGGTTACTTTTGAGTCCACCCTTGATCATAAGGATTTCCCTCTCCGTGAATAACGGCAGTTTGGAAATCTTGGCTAACTGGGTGGTGGAGACGGACAGCCAACAGACTTCCTGATGGGGTCAAATGTTGTGTTCAAGGAGGTCTATAACCCAGTTCATTTTATCAGATTCTGGCTGGGAGAGTGTGGCTCCATGCTTCACCGGCTGGGAGGACCTGAGGAGCTCTGGCTGCTTTGCTCCACACAGTTTGAGCTGTTCCACAGTCTTGTCTGTTCCACAGCATCCACCATAAACAAAGACAGAAGAACAGCGACCTTCTCCCCTCTCTTCCCAACACTGTCGCTCATGGCTGCTGCTCCAGCTGGGATTGGGTGCAGTGATTTTCTGTATTGTCCCGTAAAACTCTTGAGGAGCATTCCTGAAACTTCTCCTTCTCCTACGATTCAACTTGATGATTTGAGTCAGGCTTCTTTACATAGATGAGCAGGAATGGAGCCCATTTATTACACTATTAATTTAATTCAGTGTGCAAGTGGCCTTATATGTCTTTTATATTGAGTAAAAGGTGGAGCCAGAAATCTGACACAGTTTATCACAAACCATTCACTGATTCTTTGTTGTTTCAAACAAGCGGTCTGGGTTTCAATTTGACCCAGCATTGTTTGAACTACTTCTCCTTTTAATTTCAAGCCAAGAATAATATTTTTTTCTAGAAGCTCTGATCTTAGAAGACAATTTACTTTTGCGTCTAGCCCATCCCCCTGAAAGAGGCGGACGGTCCCAACGACTGCACTTTCCAAGAGGAGATATTCTCATGAAGCAGAAGGTGTTTGGGACATTCAACAGAATAGAATAGAATCACTTTATTGTCATTGTACATTATACAATGAAATTGAGTGCAGTCCTCTTTCTGTGTATTTGTCAATAAATGAAGTAAATAAGTAAAATAAAATACAAAACCGAAATCGATCAGTTCAAACACACAGTGTAAAAGAAGTTATACCATAGCATTAAAGAAGGCACGTGATTATAGCAGCATTTAAAACTGTGATGGGTCTTGGATAAAGGCAGTTTTTTAATCTATTTGTCCATGATTTCATTGTTCTTTATCTTCTGCCTGAAGCCAGCTGTGTAAACAGAGAATGTCCGGGGTGGGATGGATCCTGTGAAATGTTTACTGCTTTTCCAAAGCAGCAGGAACTGGATAGTTCTTTTAGAGATGGAAGAGGGTGACCAGCGAGCTTCTAGGTGGTGGAGAGGACCCTTTGGAACGCTTTCTTGCCCGCTGCTGTGCAGCTGGAAAAGCAGGTACAAACACAATATGTTATATGGAGCAGCGGTAGAAGGACACCAGCAGTTCCTCCCCAGGTTGATCTTCAAGAGTCAGAGAAAGTACATTCTCTGCTGGGCCTTCTTCACCAGAGCAGTGGTCTGAGCGCTCCAGGTCAGCTCCTGATGGATGGTGACGCACAGGAACTTGAAGGCTGCCACCAACTCCACCCTCTCCACCCCCTCCACCCCCTCCACCCTCTCCACTATTTCCCACCATGTCCCACCATGTCCCTGCTGACGTATAGACGTATCCAGAATGTCTGTTGTCTTCCTCCTGTAATCCACCACCAGTTCCTTGGTCTTGTTGGTGTTTAAGACCAGGTTGTTGTCTTGTAGGTATTCTTAGAAATAAAAGAACCTTCCTTGAAAATGTTTCAAAAAGAACACCCAAAAAAGAGAGGGCAGGGGGATATATCTGTGTAGCAATCTGCTGTGGGAAAACAGATCTGTAAACACAGTAAGTTCATATGTAGATTAGGGCTGCCACGATTAGTCGACTAATCGACTATTTAAAATGGCCAACAGCTAATTTAACAGTCGATTAGTCGTTACTTTATATTATATGGCGTCAGAGTGTAGTAAAGTTTAAATTTATAATGACATCCTGTTAGCTTTTTGGACTATTTTGTCATTTATTAAGGTTTTTTAGGCTATTTTGGAGTTTAGCTAAAATTTCAGCTGCATGCTAGCTGTTTTGACTAACTTGAGCTTTTTTTTTATTTTTTAAGCTAATTTGGCATTTAACTAATATTTCAGCTTTCAGCTTCAGCGTTTTCAGCTATCAATTTCAGCATCTTCAGCGGCCAAATTCAGCTTACAGCATTCACATAAGCATTTTCGCAGGTAATGTTAGTGTAAATATATCTAGTTTTAGTTAGTTTAAAGCTACTGATAGTTAAAATGTGTGCTTTTCGTCCACTTTTTGCATGACCCGATTAGTTGACTAAGTGGAAAGAAAAATCGATGATTAGTCAACTACTAAAATAATCGTTTGTGGCAGCTCTAATGTTGGTTCAAACTACCACACTCAATATTATAATGATAATTTAAACAAGTTTTATATTTTTTTATTTTTTAAATTAATCATTTAGGCTTACGGGAGTGCTGTCTGATCACCAGTATGATCATGTCAAATGCTCACCTGTCTGGATCTATACTGACAGTGAAGTCAGCTTAACCCTTGTGCTGTCATAGCTATGTTCACATGGGAGTGGGGTCATCTTAACCCTACAAGACAGCGTGAGGAACATTTTTTTTCAATGATTTTTTTATTTTCACTGGTGTCCGTAGCAGACATGAAATCCTGTCCACCTTCATCCACATTTGCCACTGGATGCATAACACGTCAGTGTAAGGGTCGGGTCATCTGGACCCCATAACATAGCTGAAGGGTTAAACCGCAGTGACAAACATGAGCTGTTGAATCCAGAACTTTCTCCAAAGCATCAGCAGGTGTGAAGCAGCAGCCAGCTCCAGGTGGACACAGGTGGTTTTATTTAACAAGCCTTAGAGTCCTGATCCAGAATATGATCACCAACAAAGAGCTGCACACATGGAACCTCAGAGGTCTTTGGAGACCATCAAGCAAAATGTGAATTTTTCTTGCATGTGAAAATGTCTTCTTTTGATAAATAAATCATGACTTTATTAAACCAAAAAAGATGTAGAGAGTTAAAATCTGCGTAAGCCATAAATACTAGCAGACCTTGAAGGTCCACATGAAGTAAACAGTGAGGATCAATGATTAAAATTGCTTCTACAACTTCATCTTCATGCTAGTAGTGTTTGAAAAGGTGATGCTGGTTAACCTCATTCAATTACTAACACGGACCTGCTGATATTAAGCTCCGTAATCAAAAGCCGTAATGAATTACACTTCAATCAATAAAATAGCAAATGGGTGATGTAACGTTGTTCACATGCTACATCACAGTTTAGGGCACGAGCAACAAACCTTTTTCTACAAAAATGTTTCACAAGAAGACAGATTGAGCGTTTAAAAAAATCACACGAAGAGGATGTATAGAAATAAATATGTAAATTATGATGGCCGTAAGATGAGTTTAAGTTTTTATCATACCAGGTAGAAGTGATTAGTTTCTGAGTGACAAAAAAGCCTAGTGGAATACACAGATTTTTCCAAAGTAAGAAATCAGGAGAGCTGTCGGTCAACAATAGTTATACCAACACACACAAAGACATGAGCAGACAAGAAACTCTCATGCAGGGACATACATGGATAGTTACATGGAGTCAAACATATGCATAAACATACATGCAAAAAATGCACACACACTTACACACATGCAGTCACACACAGATATAGTCAAACACAGCAAGCAAACAGACACACACGTGTATGATAAAGTCACCACAACAAAAGCCAACAATGTTCAGATGCCTTGAGGATTGGGGACACCCCCCAGACAAATGTAAGCTCTGGTTTACCCCACAGGGAACACTGCGGAGTAACAAAACAGGAGAACAGAGAATGGAAAATATCTGTGTTGGTTTTTGGTCACATAGCAGCCGTAAACTGCACATTATAATCTGCATCATATGTTTTTCTGTTCTCTGTTTGTGTTGCCAGTTTTAGACTGAAATTACAGCTAGCTTCCATAAGCTGAGGGTTCTCCAGTCAGAGGTCACTTTAGAAGCAGACCAACTATAGAGGAGCGCGGGTTTGGTGTAGTTATAGAAGCACATATCCATTCTAGATACGTCTTAACGTCTTCATGAACCAGGCTAAAGGAGAGACAGACTGTTGGGAGGTGAAAATCCAGCAGATCAGAGGAGGACGACAATCAGGACAAACGGCAGAGGGAAGAAGAGTGCTGAGTTTCTTCTTTCCTCAAAAGTCAAGGTAATGTCACAATGATCCAATGTGTCACTGACACATGCAGAAATGAGCATGTTCAAGTTCAATCACCCCACCCGTCACCTCAATGACATGAGGCCACCTCTCAGTTATTAGACTCACAGATACTGGACACTTTGTTGTGTTAGTTATTGTATATTCGTGTTATTACAGTTTTTCTGATTGTTTACACACTAAAATAAATGTTTCCACACAATTTGCCAAATTCCACTCTGTGGAGGTAGACAATCAGTCAGTGGACAAAGGGAGGTTTTTCTTGCAAGATATTTATTTTTCTTCATTTTTGTGTTTTTTTTCTGTAAAAGTTGGTAAAACTGGTACTTTCTCCAAAAACAAAAATAACTAAGAGCCCAAATGAAAAAAATACCTAAATTAAACAGACAAATGGAACTAAACTGAACAGGCCTGTCCAGACTCACCATACTGACACAATGGGGAAGCTTATATAGAAAGGGGCAAACCATACTGGACACATGAGGGAGGGGGAACAAATAACCTCAAATTCTAACAAATGAATCTAAGACTGCAAAAACAGAGAAAATACAAACTAAACACATCTAAATAATCAAAATAGTCTTCTCAGAATAAACTAAATATTTTACTTTTAAAGAAACAAATAAAGTCCATCAGGAGTGTTGGGAATCCCTGCAGTCCTGCCAGTGGAATGTCCCAACCTCCTCTGCTGATCATGGTGGATGTGGATCATCTGATGCAGAACTCAAAAATAACAGAAGTAAATAAATTGTATTTTTACTTAAAATACATCAAATGTGTGTATCCATTATTAACTTATTTTAAGTAAACAAAGTTAAAGTAAATGTTATAAAGAAAAAAAACACTAACACCTATGTGGTGGTTTGACGTTCAACCACCTCACACTCCAATGAACAAAACATCACACACGTCGTCTGCTTCATCCCCGTCTCCAAAACATTAAACACAGTGATTTGTATAATTCTGCACACATTTTTATACCATAGATACTGATAAGCATTATGAGGTTATTGTCTTCAAACCCCTGACTAGCCACTGACCACACTAATGAATGAATTGAACAATTATATCCTCCAGGTGTGGAGGCACACGGGCTGATTTGAAAACGCAGCACTCAGGTGTGATTTAAAGAGCAGAAAGTAAGGTCAGATGTCTTCAACAAAAATGGAAGGAGCCAGAAGAAGAGTGAGAGCTCAAAGAACAGATGATGGAGGGAGAGGAAGATGAAGAGGTAGAGGAGATAAGAAGGACTTGAAGACTTGACAGAACCTGAACAACCTGAATGGACGGACACTGATGCTCAGCTAAATCTCAGCAGAAATACATTTGCATTAGTAATTTGGAGATTTATTGAGAAAACACATATATTGACATAAATATTTAAAATACTCATTCTGCAGCATCAGTGTTGTGCAGTGTTTGGTGAGGGGTATAGTGGGTCTATTTGCGTACATTCTACATTTTATTTTCACCATGTTTGTCACTGTGTTTTCTTCACCTATGTTCCCTCATCAGGGGTCGCAACCTTTAACAGTAAAAGAGCCATTTGGGCTCGTTTTCTACTAATCAAAACCTAAAAGGAGCCGATCTGCTTTAGCCTTTAAGAAATTTGGATTGCATTCTTTTTTTAATAAATATGAAATATGTCTGTTTTTTGTTGGCACGAACAAAAGTAAATATATAAAAAGAAACTAGGATCTTGCAAATGTGATTTTTTTTTTTTTTACGTTTTTACATTTTACTTTAGTAGTTGTCAAATTAGCCAAAAATTTCTTAATTACCAAACTCCAAAATAGCCTAAAATTCCTCAGTAAACTAAATTTGTCAAAAAGTTAGCATCTTGCTAAAATAGAAGCTAAACTCTAAATCGGACTAAAAATCCCAGTAGATAACCCATTTGCCAAAAACATAAGTATATTGCTAAAATATTAGCTAACCTCTAAATTAC
>NC_050531.1:25152813-25154503 GCF_002922805.2 Oryzias melastigma | reverse complement strand
AGCTAGTTTGTTGCTCAATTACAAACTGAACTCAAAAATAGCCTAAAATTCTTCAGTAAACTAAATTAGTCAAAAACTTTAGCATGTAGCTAAAATAGAAGCTAAACTCTAAATGAGACTCAAAAACCTCAGTAGACAACAAATTAGCCCAAAATGTTGGCATGTTGCTAAAATATGAGGTAAATTCCAAATTTTTGGAAAATTACTATAAAAGATGAAAACATATCCTATAAATATATTTAAATGCTTGTTGCTAATCTACTTCATATTTAGACATTTGTAGAATTTCTCATTAATTTCCTATGGGGCGTATTTTGCTCAATATTTCAAAAAATATAAAGTTTATGAATATCAAGCAGTACCGGTAATGTCCTGAACAAGCTAAATGTTTTAATACCGATTGCTAAAATTGCTGAAAGTGTGATTATAAACAATGCTAATTAAGTAATCCTTACTTTAAAAAAATGCTATTTTAATTTTTCTTCATCCAGAGATCCCCCATGGAGAGATAAAAGACCCACATGTGGCTCTGGAGCTGCTGGTTGCAGACTCCTGCCTTACATAAACATTTGTGGCCAAAAATCTAGAACACGCGACTTACTAAAATATTTTATTTTACAAATGTCTGTTTTTACATTTGTCAGAGCAATGTGAAACTGTCTCCATTGTGTATGTTCACTGAGGACTGTGTTAGTTAAATGAAAACTGCCTTTTCACAAATGTGTGTTGTGACTGAAGTGTGTCATTGTGCAAACAGTCAGAGAATTATGCAAATTGAGAGATTGATGTTTAGATCATTGGGAGAAAATCTGAAAAAAAAAGAACCAAGTCTTTTGAATTATATGTAAACAATTAAAAAGTCGTTATTATTGTGGTTTATTTTTTGTTTCAGTGGTAGTTGTTATATGTTGTTTTTGGAGCTATGGTAACAAACCAATTTCTCAGGTATGGGATCAATCAAAGTCTGTCATCAGTCTGTCAGTACTGGTTGTTAAGAGATAAAGACCATAAAACATTGACAATATATTTAAGCTTACAATAAAATACAATACTTTGATAACACTAACATTTCTACATTGTGGTGACTTTGGCTTAAAAGTAATTATGGAAAACTGTATTCAGAAAAACACAACACTACATTTCACAAACTACATATGTAGAGATATTAGTCCAATGACCATGGTTACCTCTAATGTTTTTTGTTGTTGTTGTTGTTGTTTTTGTTTGTTTTTTTTCCACTAAAGGTGAATTTTATTTAAAAAAAAACGTATTTACAACAAGTATGGTGAGGTTTGTCTTATAATATGATGCATTTCTTTCAATGTAATAGTTTTTATTATGGCAAGCAAGGATTTATTACCATATTAATTACAAAAATAAAAACATTCTGACACTCATTTTAAGTTGGTTTTTAGAGTCTAAGCTGCTCTCCTATAAACACAACTGCACAAATATTGAATAAACAATTAACTTTCTTTTGTAAAAGTGTGGTGAAAATGTGGTGTAAATATTGGTGATAAAATGCATTCCTCCATAAAAACTAAAAACCAAAAACTTTAAATATATGTCTCCATTCATAGCCTGTTGAGGGAGAAAATAGACTATTTTGAATACAGTCATAAAATGCAGACAGAAGAACTTTACACCTGCCCTGTAACGTGAGTTTTGTAGCAGGGGCTGGTACGTTGTG
>NC_050531.1:25150557-25152678 GCF_002922805.2 Oryzias melastigma | reverse complement strand
ATGTCATAAATATTCTGAATAAAGTCTGTTTAAAAAAATATAAGAAAGTTCTACAGAACTTCTCTAAAACTTTCTTGGAGGAAATGGACGGTAGTGAGAACGATTTGTAATATTAAAATACAACAATGAGTATTAAAAGACAAAACACACAACTGTTCCTTTTGGTCGACGCTGCTGGAGCGTAATGACGTAGAGTTTACGTACCGCACGTAGCAGGTTGCACAACGTTGGGTGACGTAAGCCCCGTCCCGCGCGGTGACATTGGGACAGACAGCGGAAGAACGCAGCGGCTGCTGGGTAAAGGGAGCTTTCTGCCCGCGTGCCGGTCACGGAGTCCTCTGTTCCGCAGCGCGTGAAAGGAGACGCGAACCAGGTGAGGATTTAGAGGAGAGACACTTGAAACCGGAAGATCTTAGCTGAAGAATTAGCTGCGCGAACGTCCATCCAGATAGACGCTACCAGAACAGGAGCCACAGAACCGAACCACGAGGCTCGAGGAGTTCTGATGGGGGAGGACGGGCTGGGTTTGTGTTTGGGGTCAGTGCTGGTGGGTTCACTGCGGGGCCTCTATGGAGGGTTCCGGGCTAACGGAGCTGCTACGGTAGATTTCCGGACATGACCCTTCATGTCAGTAAATCCTCATTTCACTGAATCAGCTGTTAGAAAGTCACCGTGAAGACGCCGATGACGTCACAGGGCAGCTCTGCCTTCCTGCTTGAGGATGGATAGAAACACATTTACATCTAACTAGCCGGGCTCCATGGGCACACAGACAGTTCAGCTGCATGTGGCCGGTTCTGGTCCAGTGTCTGACTCCTCTTTCATGTTGTGAGCTGCTGGTTCCTCTCGGTCCCGGAGCTTTCGGCTGAGCCGCTGCTTGTTCTTGTTCCTCAGGAAGGATGGGAGCTTCTGTGTCTACACCTGCTGCTCCGACGGTCCAGGCGGAGGCTGTGGCTGCTGCTCCTCAGGGCTGCCCCATGCACCAGGAGGTCCAGATCCTTAAGAAAGGTACCAGCAGAAGGACTGTGTACTTCCTAGAACATAATCCCACAGGATTACAGATTGAAATGAAGACTAATAAACGTCCAGTTGAAAGGCAGTTGAATACAGACCTACAGCAAGGTTCAGGACTAGATCCGGACCAACAGACTTGTTCCTTCTAAAAACACATCATCCCCTCCAGTCATCTTCTGATCTGTATTCAAAGTGATCCCAGTGGGTATTTTGTTATGATTATGTTGTTTTAGACTGAGTAAAAACTCTCTGGAACTCTGTCATCCTCTAGTTTCTGCAGAGCAGCAACTGAGTTATCAGTTTACACTCTCACCTGATAGCTTACAGCCCCTCACAACCTGACATCACCGGTGAAACAAAAAGATGACCAACATCCGAGCTATTCAGATGTACACTTTTGAGCCAGATTCCAGCTCAGACATGGACAACAAACACGTGAATTGATTTCTTTTTGTCCGTCTTCGGCTGCTCCTGATTCACCACAATTTGAACTGAAATTCTCAGGAATGCAGTTTTAACCCTAATTTTCTTTTTATTTGTCCTCTATCATCATCAAAATGCCACCAGAACATGTGACAAACAGCAAAAAGAACCTTGTGTCTCTCAGTACCAGTGAGCTCCACAATAACATAAGGCTACATCAGACAAACCACACTCTGAGAGTGACGATCTTTGTTTCACTAAAGTTCCTCTCAAAATAAAGCATGACTTTTATTTACAAACAAAGAGCACAGCAAGATAGAAAAAGCAATCTTTAAACCAGTGTTTCCAAACCCTGGTCCTCGGGGCACACTGTCCTGCATGTTTTCCATGTTGCCCTGCTTATGCACACCTGATTCAGCTCATCATCAGGCTCAGCAGAAGCCTGACAATGACGGTCATCAGAGGCAGGTGTTTTTGAGCAGGGTTGGATTAGAAAAATGCTGGACAGTGTGCCCTGAGGACCAGGGTTGGGAAACACTGCTTTAAACTACAAAAGCAACATCTTCTGTTGGTTGTTTGTTTGTCTTGCTTAAAATCTGTTTGGATTTGATGATTTGTATTCATAATCTGTGTTTTCCTCCTAAATCCAGCGTTTTCCATTTGTCCTCTTCTGCCCTCTAGTTA
>NC_050531.1:25132177-25150499 GCF_002922805.2 Oryzias melastigma | reverse complement strand
AGGCTCAGCAGAAGCCTGATGATGACGGTCATCAGAGGCAGGTGTGTTTGAGCAGGGTTGGGTTAAAAAAATGCTGGACAGTGTGCCCTGAGGACCAGGGTTGGGAAACACTAAACTACAAAAGCAACATCTTCTGTTGGTTTTTTGTTTGTTTGTCTTGCTTAAAATCTGTTTGGATTTGATGATTTGTATTCATGATCTGTGTTTTCCTCCTAAATCCAGCGTTTTCCATTTGTCCTCTTCTGCCCTCTAGTTACAGGTCTTTAATGTTTAAGTTTGAAGTTGCATATTGATGAGGTCATTTGAAATTCTATGCTAAATTTTACATTCTGTTAGGGAGGGCCGCCAAGATTAGTCGACTAATTGATGACTAATCGACTATTAAAATAGTCGACGACTAACTTAATAGCCGACTAGTTGTTACTTTATATGGAGTCAGAGTGGAGTAAAGTTGAAATTAATAATAGCATTCTGCTAGATTTTAGGACTATTTTGGCTTTTTTTCCAAGTTTTTTAGGCTATTTTGGAGTTTAGCTAATATTTCAGCTACATGCTAGCTGTTTTGGCTAACTTAGGCTTTTATTCAGTTTTTAGGCTAATTTGGCATTTAGCTAATATGTTAGCTGGCTATCAGCTTATCTCTCGCAGGTAATGCTATAAATCAAATTTTTATTTAGTTTAAAGCTAATGATGGTTAAGATGTGTGTTTTACATCCAGTTAATACATGATCTAATTAGTCGACTAATTGAATCATAATATATCTGATTAGTCGCCTCTTAAAATAATGGTTTGTGGCAGCACTACTGTGAAGACACAAATGGTGTTTTTACCTGGTGTGATCCTCACTGGATCTTCAGGTGTTTGTGAAAACATCAAAGATTTATTGATCTGGTTCTGAATAATCTGGTTGTGGTTTCTCAGCCTCGCCTCCCCCCGAGTGTCCCATGCACCAAGCCCCGCCCATCAAAGGTGAGTTTGTTTGGATCAATAAGCCAAAGATTTTCAGATATGTTAGTCGTCGTTAACCCTTCCTTTGCTCTGCAGCTTCTCCACCATCAGAGTGTCCCATGCACAAAGCTGAGCCCGGTCCAGCCCACCAGGACCGGGCCTATGAGTTTGTGGAGTGTCCAATGAGAGCTGCAGCCGGTGTGCAGACTGACATTGATCCAGCTAACATGGTATGTTCCTGACTTCAGAGACGGGAAACCAAAGGTCGAGTGCTACTGGACCGACACAGTCAGAACCGGTGCGAGTCCACATGTACAGCACACATCCTGATCCTCTGTGTGTGCACACAGATGCCTCCTCCAAACCAGAGTCCGGCTCCGGACCAGCCCTTTTCCCTCTCTGTGGCCAGAGAGGAGTCCACCATTCCCCGCCACGGCACCGAGAAGAACTGGGTCTATCCATCCGAGCAGATGTTCTGGAATGCCATGCTGCGGAAAGGGTCAGTCGTGTTTCACCTCACAGCCTGGTTGTGTGGAGGAAGACAGCGCTGTCAGTGACAGCCTGGAGCTCCAGATGGAACGATTTCAATAAAGAACGTAACAATAAAGGACATGTGCTGCAGTCAGTAGAAACTCTCCACGATCTTTGCTGACGGACGTACTGCAGCTCAGCTTTTGGTCAACGTGGATGGTGGGGTTTTTACCTATTTGGGTTTGTGTTTTGCAGATGGCGCTGGAGAGATGAAGATCTGGCTGCTCCAGACATGACCAACATCATAAAGATCCACAACAAGAACAACGAGCAGGCCTGGCAGGAGATCCTCAAGTGGGAGGCTATGCATGCAGGGTAAGGCATTACGACAGCACACTCATCGGATCTGATTATCCACATCCTCCTGGATCTGATGATCCATGTTTGACACTCTACATTGACCTTTGACCCATCTGCTTCCAATTATTGTCCTGTTTTGTTTGGAGTTGCATTTGGTTTGTTTCACAAAGCCTTGTGCAGGATCTGGAGGATCATCAGATCCAGGAGTACATGTGATGTGTTCCTTTAGTGAAGTAAAACATCTGTATATGTGGTGTCAAAGGACGCAACCTATGAGCTGCAAACAAACACGAAGCAACATTAGCTGCGTTTCTATTAACTCTGAACTTTAGCAAATTGGATTTTCGATAATACATTTTCTTAATGGAAACACTGCAATTTCGAAAAAACTCAAATTTTTTGAACAAAATTTTTTGCACTGAGAGGAGGTGGTATTTGGGGTGTATCGAAATAGACGCTTCCTGGTATGAAGTGTCTGTCCTGAGCGCTGCACGGCGGGCAGACGGCGTCACAGCTCATTATAAGTTGTGTTTCATACGTAATCGTGAATCTCCTCTGTAAAATCACCTTCCAAGATTTCCTCATTGCTTCATCTGTAGCCGCACTTTTGCAGCTTGTAGCCTGAATTAGACGCAGAAGTCTCCTTGAGGATGAGTGCTATAGTGCTGTGACAAACTTGAATATAATGTCATGTTTTCAAACGGTGAAAAGCGTCCAGCTGCTTACCTGTTGGAATGGCTATTCTTTTGAATACCACTGAACAGACTTCTCATCTGAGACTGTCGGTGGACTAGCTGCACCGCACTGCTCTGACGTCACCCAAAGGAATCAAATAAAATAAATACTTGGTTTCATCGCGGGAGTTGGTTTGAGTTTTATCGCATTATAGTGGAAACGGTGTCATTGTGAAACTGTTTTTTCAAAATTCCTAGACTTTCAATAAAGTTTTGTGCAAATGTGTAATTGAAACAGCTAATGAGACACAGCAACTCATTAAAATGTGTTTGGATGAATGCATGCTCATCAAAACAACTTTTAAGCTGTTAATACCTGTTGTCTCAAATCTGTGACAAACCAAATTATCTATATAATTACCTAAATGTAGCATTTATTTAAAAGCAAAAACGTAAGTGAACATCTTGTTTCATAGCTGGGAGGAATTCAGGCGTTGAGTTAAAATAATTTACATTTCCTCTTGACACAGTTTCCCTGACAATCTATCATAAACACTCATCAGCGTACCTTCACACCTGCCGTCTCCTCAGTTACTGCATTCCTCCACCGTACCAAAAAGTACTGGAAAAAGTGTTGTACCCGACGTTAATACAGACTTTCAAAATTGAAAATAAAAATCTAAAGTTTGAGAAAGTGAACTATCCTGACAAGGATTGCCAAGCGCTGGACTTCCATTGTTCTTTCTCTGGTAGCTTTCCTACACCCTCTTAATTCCTGGCCAATGAGTGAAGAGATCTTTGGTCACATGGTTTTGTTTACAAGCTTTGGTTAAAACCGGGCATACTCGATAGACGGCAGTCTAAATACAGTCCAGGTGTAAGGTTCAGGACTCTGTCTGGACCAGATTAAGTGGATTTGGTCCAGACCATTAGACTTTTCTAGCTGGGATACCCTCAAACCAGGGGTGTCAAACTCAATCTCACCAGGGTCAAAATCCAAAACACACCTTAGGTCACAGGGCCGAAGAAGATAAACATTTATCGAACACTAAAACTACATTTTTAAAACTTTAAATCTGTAACTTTTTAACATAATTATGAATAATAAAAAGACAGGAATATTATTCCAGAATAAATCAACTTAAACCTTAAATAACTTTATTTTACTTTATAAAAATGTATTTTGTCAAAACTATACAAGTTAGAAATAAGCGTAAGATAACATCGGGTCATTAATAACAATAAAATAAAATGGAGGGCCGGATCCGGCCCCCGGGCCTAGACTTTGACTCATGCTTTAAACGTTCCACTGTTGTCTTCTGGCAGAGAGTGTCCGTGTGGGCCCACACTGAAGAGGTTTGGGGGCAAAGCCAAAGAGTTCTCCCCCCGAGCACGCCTCCGCCACTGGATGGGGTGAGTGCTCCGCCCCGTGTACCTGTGGGTGGTGTGGAGTCAGTAATAAACCAGTTGTGTTGGTGCAGGTACGAGCTGCCCTTCGACCGCCACGACTGGATCATCGACCGCTGTGGCAGAGAGGTGCGCTACGTCATCGACTACTACGATGGGGAAATCAACAAGGACACTTACCAGTTCTCCATCCTGGACGTGCGCCCCGCCTTCGACTCTTTGGGGGCTGTGTGGGACCGCATGAAAGTGGCGTGGTGGCGCTGGAGCTCCTAAGAACTGACTTGTTCAGAGGTCACTCTCTCAAGGACTGTGTTGAATATTTAACGTGTTGGCATGCGAGGAAGACGAGCAGTTTGAGTGTGCGGCACTTCAGAAGATTGTCACTCTGCTTTCATGCTTTGTGGTCAAAGGCAGCGTCCTGCATGTCATGTGACGGATGATGTGGGTTAGTTTAAAGCTGCAGACATCCAGCTGGAAGCAGCAGAGATGTGGAGCTCTCAACCACAGTTCATCAGGGGTTGATCTGGTCTGCTGCCCCAGATCCATAATCCAGAAAAGTAATAGACTGATGAGAACGGTTACAGGTTATGGGTCAAGTCGTATCTTCTCTTCTCTTTTGTGTTTTCAGAATGTTTCCTCCACAAAGATTCTTCTGTTCTGAGGCATCAAACCTTGAATAAAACCTGCAGATCTGTGTGTCGTCAGCTGCTTCTTTCAATGCGTCGGTGCACACACATGAGACACACATGAAACACACATGAGACACACATGACCTTTCTGTCTCTCACCTGTGAGGACTCACCCTACACGTCTACCTCACACTTTCCTTTTCTAAACAAAATCTTTAACATAACTTTTTAACCGTTAACATGATCATTTCATCAATTCATTAATGAACAATCATCTTAATTGTGTGAATGTTTAGTAAGTGTTCACACTATAGTGAATTTCCTGCTCCTTTCCATACATTTTTCAGTACGTAAAATCTTAAACTTTCATCAATTTTGGTATCAAAACGTTCAGCTTGTTCAGGACATTTCTGCTTGTATTTTTGGTATTCATAAACTTTTAAGTTTTTGAAATATTGAGAAAAATACGCCTCACAGGAAATTAATGAAAAAGTTTACAAATTTCTTAATTAAGTTTATTTTAGAATTGCAAACATTTTAGACTTTTTAATTTATTTTAGCCAAAACCTATATATTTTTTTCAAAATGTTTTATTTGGGTTTTGAATATTTATGGCCCCGATTTGGCTCCATAAGTGGACGGTAGCAAACTTTTATAATCTCACCCGGATCGACCTTACCATTTCCTTCACGTGTATTATCATTATTCGGTTTATAGAATAAAATCAGATATTTGTCTTGGTGTTTTTTCAGGACCTTGGTTAGCTCTCTATTTTGCAGAATTACTTCTTTGTTTTTTGCAGTAATTCTGTTATATTTCAAAATGAAAATTGCCTGAATCTGTTGAAGCTGGAGATAGTTTGGAACACTCGTCTGCCCGTGTCCCGGAACTGAGAAATCAAAACATCTAAAACAATTAAACCCATGTAACCAATACCTAATACCACCAAAGGAAATCAATAATATGCAAACGTTTGAAATATCCAGTGACAATAACTGACCCTTCCACTGGTGTGTCGATTACAAACTTTCCAGCAAGTTTTTTACAAACCTAACAATAGCAGTCACATGTCGTCATGGTAACAGCAGAGGAGCACCATGTTTGAGGAGTGTGGGCCAACTCACCCCGACCAGTGAGGACATTCAGCGCCCGGCTCCATCAGACCTATCTGTCCACCACATGCAGTGGAATATTGGGCTTGAGTGCTGGCCTAAGTCCAGGAACAGCAAAGGCTTATGGGTGTTTTCCTTTTCCAGGCTCTTTGTGTTTTCAGAACAAATTTCAATATCTCACCTTGATTGGCTTTTTCAGTGTTTTTGACACTAAGTTTATCATTTGCATAACTCAATTATACAGTCAAATTGGGCTGATACTTAGGGATTTGTGAGGGGAAGTTTTCACTGTTTTCCTAATTGGAAGTGAATGTGTTGCTGCCAGATTTAGTGTGTGGTGGTCTTCAAGTGTAATGGTCTTCAGTGCAGTTTTACAGATGGACACAAGAGGGGGCTCTTTCACCCGACCTGGAATTCCCATTTTATGTCGTCTTCTTTCTCATGTAGTTTGTGTTTTATCTGCTGGTTCAGCCTAAAACTGAGCTCACAAACCAAGAACCTGCTCTTTGAACATCTCAGCATTTATCTTGATATTTGATATCATCCTTATGTGATTCTGTTTGTAGTTCTATCACCAAACCACCACAGAGCATCAAACTCTCTGCAGCAGCTCAAAGCAGCTAAACTCCTGATGAAACTTCAGTTCAACAATGACAGACTGAAGTCTTCCTTTTGGAGATGAGAAGGGAGAAGTCAAATTTGAGTTTTAGCTTCACTTGAGCCCAAAGTTAATCCTATTCTTTCTTAGTTAAACAGAAACACAGACTATTCCTTTATGATTATACTCTGTGTTCATGTCTTGACATTAACCTCATCTCACTGAAGGTCAAATCCTAAATGATTAAAAGTCTTAAATCCCTTCAGATTTGTTCAGTTTTAGACAATCCTCTTCCCTGTTAAAGTTTCAATAGGATTGTTTTCATTCAACTGCAAGAAGAAAAGCACATTTCTGATTAACTTCCTGTTTTTTCAGAGCACAGTGAGGCACCGATTCTGCTCCTGAAGTTTCTAATGATGTTGTTCTATCAGCTGATGCACAGACCCCCCCAGACTGGAGCTTTGGGTCACTGACAGCGTCTGATGCTGAGGAGCATGTTGCTGCTCCTGTCACTGTGGGGTCCATGGAGCCGCTCTGAAAGTCTCAGTCACACCTCCTCTGTGGTGAGAGCATGAAAGGATGGTGTCTGCAAGGAGGCTGGTTTCATCCTGATGCTCAGAGCTCAGCTCCTTTAGCCTCTGGTGCAGTCACAATAACCAGCATTCAGACCCGTCAGAGCGAAACACAACCAAGACTTTCACAGATACAGAAAACAACTAAACAGAAGTTTATCAAGCTTTATTAAATATAA
Source organism: Oryzias melastigma (assembly GCF_002922805.2). NCBI lineage: Eukaryota > Metazoa > Chordata > Actinopteri > Beloniformes > Adrianichthyidae > Oryzias > Oryzias melastigma. The sequence goes on along the minus strand of NC_050531.1, from coordinate 25,143,548 downwards.
CTCTCCTAACTAAAGAAAACAAAACACTAATACACATAAAAATGAAGACACAAATTAGATTTCATTTAGTTACAGAAACAAACATCTGTTGTAATGATTACATTCACTGCTACCAACAGATGTTTGTCTTACAAGCTTCACAAAAAAAACAAAATCTGATCCAAACATCACATTTATTGTTGTTGTTTTACAGCATTTATTTGTGCCACTGAGGAAGACGGAAAGAAAAGGATTTAGAAAAATATACGCAAAACATGCAGGAGAGACGAGTGTTTACACATGTATGTATGGACTGATACATAAATAAGACAATTGTGCAAATGAACATGAGGGAACAGGCTTGTATACGTTCACATTGGGGAACAGGTTCCACTCAGATGTAAACAGTACTGACCGGTTTCCCTGCAGATTTAGAGAAATTCCGTTTTGATTTGTTTCATGTAAATGGTGTATACTTGTATAGAGCTTCTCTACTTTCCTCAGAGGTCCAAAGAGCTTTACAGTCACACACACAGTCACACACTGGTGTTGGCTCCACTGCTGAACACTGGCGCCAACCTTCCACCAGAGGCAATGTGGGGTTCAGTGTCTTACTTCGACACATGGGTGGACAAGCCGGGAATCGAACCTTCAACTTCTGATCAGGAGTCGACCGCCCTACCGCTGCACCATTGTTTTGGAGAAGAACCGGCCTCCTAACGTGCTGGTTGAGGCTCTGTACGAACTGCAGTGCCGACGTGGAGTTAACTGCTCAGACATGTTTGTTCAGCTCTTCTACAGTGAGACAGCGATGTTCTCCAGACTGCAGAGAGCAGCTCACTGGACTGGGTCAGTCACTACACCACTCTCCTGTCCCGTCTCCCTGCAGACCATGCTGCTACGCTGGGTCAGGATGAGCTCAAGCATGGTTCTGTGGAGAGTCATCGGCATCCTCCAGAGCATCCTCAGCAGCTGGAGCAGCCTCCTGAAGTCCAGGATGTTCTCTGTGTGTGGTGCTGAGAGGGATATTACTCAGAAACATGTGGAGATGATGGTGACCCTCATTTGATCCAATATCTGAGCTAAAGTACCCAGAGGGAAGAGGAGGCTCTGCAGGAGGCTGGGGGCTCCACACTGCAGTGAACTAAAGCACTAACTGCTGTCTAACTAAAGACAAAAGGTTTTATTTATGTTCAGGAAAAACAATCTGAAAGGAATTATGTTTCTTTGAGAAAGTGACAGCGACAGTTCAGAACAAGACATGTTCAGTTATGATAACAATAACAATCAGAACAACGTGAAAACCTTTTTGCTTCGACGATCTTCTTCACCTCTTTGGGTTTTGATCAGAAAAACATGTATTTTGTTGTTTATGAGATATGACATTTTGGGGGGCCCTAGTCTGGGGTTGGAGGGGGAGGTGGACCCCCTGTTGAACTTGGGCGACACTGGCTGGGGTCCTGTGCTGGACCCTGGGCACAGCGGGGGCCGGTTCTCTTTCTGGGGTGGGGCTTGTGTTCTCTGGGCCCCCTGGGGCCTCCTGGTGGTGGTCCCTCAGACTCTTGTCTGTGGGGGGTGGGGGGGGGTGTCTCCCTCCAGCTGCTTCTTTGTGTAGATGTTGTTGATACTTGAGTGGAAGATACTCTCACACTCTGGATGGTCGTAACCACAGCAGGGGAAACCCCCCAGCCATCAGGTTTGTAATATTTCAGTGTGTGTGCACAGGCCCCGCCCTTTTGACTACCATCTATACTTGATAGTACAGGTGATGAATGAGGATTTTTCTTTATAATTTTCCCCCCTCCTCCTGTTAATCCTTTGAACATTTTACCTCGTTTTTCATCCCTCATCTCTGTTGTTCCACTCTTCAGGAAATTCTCTTTCTTATAAATACAAACAAACATTTAGCATCGGTACCAAAAGCTATTTATACAAATACACACCTCGTGTGTCATAACCACAGAAACATCCTCAGCTCCTGTGTCCGCAGCAGACTGGAGCAGGCGGTGCTTCACCTGTCTGCTCCTCAGGTGACGCACACCTGGACCTTCTGTTCTCAGTGGAGATCACGGGTCCTGGAGAGGTCACACTTTATCTTCTTCACTTTTCTCTCTCTTAATTAGACGAAGCAGGACGGTGCTCCTTTATGACATTTAGTCTGTATTTAACAGTTCCCTGCTCAGAGCTGACAGACACTATCAGAGGAGTGTGGGGGGGGCCCTCAGGGGGGGGCTGTCTCCCTCCTGTGAGACGCGACAGGAGACACGTCTGAAGGCTGCAGGCTTCAACAACTTTATCTTCAGGTTGGATAGAAACTGTGTAATTGATCATTTTTAATATTGTTTGATTTTGTTTGTGTTTCAAAGTAGCAAACAAATTGTAAGATTCCTCTGAAATAACAAGGTCTTTCTGTCCATCAAACCCCTGAACTGGAGTTCTTTGGAAAACTTAAACTGACATTACAGACCAACACACAACCAGGTCACTCCTGGTTCACTCCAGGTTCCAGCTATACTGCCCTGAACAAATCTTCTCTGATCTCAGAAGCTTCTCAGGGTCAGGCCTGGGGAGGAGTTGGATGGGAGACCAGGTTCTCAAAGTATCGGTTCAAATCCCAGCTGGTCCTTCCTGTGTGGGGTTTACATCTTCTCCTTGTGCATTTGTGGGTTTTCTCTGGCTTCCTCCCACAGTCCACAGACATGCTTCAAAGGGTAAATTCTGTCTCTAAACTGTCCCAAGGTAGGAGAGTGAGTGTGGTCCTCCTACGGTCTGCTGAACAGTTTAAAGGATAACCAAACAGGACAGTTGGAGACTGACTCCGCCCACAGCCGAAATGTGAAAATCCAGTCAGCGGGGCGGGGCTGGGGAACAGGACTGTTATTACTGGAGCTGCAGATCATGATGTCGGACTTGAACGCTTTGACCAATCACGAAATTCAACTGTAATACCTTATTCATCCTGTAGGGGACAGCACACAGCCAGCTTTTGACTTTCAAGAATTAAACAAGTTTATTTTAATTTGTCAAAAATTTGCCATTGACCAACAGACAGCACTTTCAAAGCCCCATGTATAGATGTCAACAGACTAAAAAGTAGATTTAGGGTCTGCTTATCCTTAAGGTTTACCCTGCATCTGCCCAAACAGCAGCTGAGAGAGCTTAAGGATCCCCTGATCCTAAACAGAAGCTGAGAGAGCTCCAGGATCTCCTGATCCTAAACAGAAGCTGAGAGAGCTCCAGGATCTCCTGATCCTAAACAGAAGCTGAGAGAGCTCCAGGATCTTCTGATCCTAAACAGAAGCTGAGAGAGCTCCAGGATCCCCTGATCCTAAACAGAAGCTGAAAGAGCTCCAGGATCTTCTGATACTAAACAGAAGCTGAGAGAGCTCCAGGATCTCCTGATCCCAAACAGCATCCAGCGGGTTAAGAACACACATGGATGGAATTTTCTTGCTGTTTTTAGCTTAAAATGGAGTTGAGTTTTTGATTGACTGGTCTTTTGGAGCCACAAATGAAGAATAAACAAAGCGTAGTTTTTCTTGTTTTTATAATAATTCACTATATTAGATTTTTTTTTAACTGATACAGCCAGGGTTTTATCCTGTAAATAACACACATATTCAATTTTTTAAAGAACTTTATTGAACATCATGCAAATTTACAAATAATAACTGTAAACAGTCCTTAAAAAAATCAATAGCTAATGTCGTCTCTCAAAGAGAAACACAATTACCATATACAGATAGGTAGTCAGGACATGTAGGTAGTTCACTTTCGACTTATCCCTTTCGGGGTCGCCACAGCGTAACAGCACCCACTGTTTCCCATCAGTGATTTGTCAGAGTTTTTACGCCGGATGCCCTTCCTGACACAACCCTGTACTTGAGGGGCACAGGGACCCAGTTAAGCAGCAGCATCAAGGGTCTTGACTAAGGACCCAATCTGGGTGGGGATCAGTGGACAACCCTGGGAATTGAACCCAGGGCTCCTGCATGCCAGCCCTTCACCTAGCCCACTGAGCCACCCAGCTGCTCAAGTCAGGACATGCCAAAATGAAATAATTCCAAGTAAGAAATAACCATAATATTAAAACAAAAGAATACTTAGGTACTAGCAAAAATAAAAAAATCTCAAGATAGGGAATTATTCATAGAACAAAAAAGCACAAATTGTTCCAGTGTTATATGCCTTGGGTGTATTAATCTTTTTAAGATATTCATAAAATTAACAGAAGTCTATCAACCTTCAGATCTGGGAACAGTCTTTCTCTCTCTACATTTATGTACGTAAAACTCCAGTAACACATTTATACTATTTTCTACACACATGTTCATCCTGCTCCACCACGTAGTGATGTCATATTCTGCCAAGATGGAGTCAACAAGAGCTCAGAATTAGATAAGTCATGTGATGTGACCTTCCTGTCAGACAAAAGTTGTTGCTCCCCTTTGAGCCACAAAGTAAATCAGCTTTCTCTGACCCTCACATTTGTTTGGCAGAGTTTTAACCCACATGCCCTTCCTGACTCAACCCTGTATTTCATCCGGGCCGGGGACCTGCACAGGGAGATTCAGACTCAGACTCCTCTGTGGTTACATCGTTTTAGCATCAGCGGGAAGGGTCTTACCTGAGGATCCAGTCTGAGTTAAGACCCTCACGCTCCTTGGGACGTGAACCCTGGTTTCCCACCGACCATGCAGCCACTGAGCCGTCATCCGCTGAGACAACAGCAGCCAAATGACTCGGATCAACACCTGCGTGTTGTAATTCTTGGTATTTCAAAGTTCTGTTAGTCATGATGGCCAGAAAAGCTGGAGAAAAGAAATGTGTGACATTTAGTGCGCTGATGAATTACAGAAGGCATTAGTGTGAAAGCGAGCAGGCCGGCTCACTGAGAGCCCAGTTAACTGAGCAGTGATAAATGAGGGCTGAAGGAGATGGAGAGCTGCACGAGATGGGAGCAGGCAGCCCTGATGGAGCCGAGAGCTTCATCACATTCCTCCTCAGGGATGTAATCAGTCCTCCTCCAATTTGGTGTCCGCCTCTTATCACACAACTGGGAGCCATGACCTCCGACTTTCACGGTGTGGTCGACTGGCAAATAAAGAGATGGCTTCTGTCGGTTTCCTAATGAACGTGCTGATAAACAGCGAGGAGGAAGACAGGGCTGAAGCATAATTACTCCTTCAATAATCTTCTTATTTCACAGATCGTTTCCACAAAAACCAGGACTTCCAGATCCACCACATCTTCCTTCTCCTTACCTGATGCTGTCACCAGCGTCAAGCATTTACCGAGAAATCTCTGCAGGGCCTTCTCATCGAATGAAGATGTTCCTTTGAAAACTCTCACACTCTGTCAAACTCTCGTGAGTGTGCTGACATTCATGTCACTCTGCAGCGTTTTGAATTCTGACTGAAGATCTTGGATAGAGTGAGCTCATGTGATTGGAACATCTTTTTCCATCTTTGCTCACACCATTAGAACAAGCTTTGGCTCTAACCCTAAACATAGAACGTCTGAAGATCCAGCAGTTGTCTCACAGAAGTGTCAGAAAGATAAGGTTGAAAAAACTAGAGAACTTCTCTGATGAATCCAAACATCACAGTAAATCCAAAGTCTTGAGGTTTCCTTTGTGCAGACAGAGATTTGCTGTTCTGTCTGCAGAAACATTTGTGTTTGAACGATCACCACGATGCTGCTGATCGGGTTTAGACAGCAGTTGATACGTTAAAGTCAGATCAATGCAGTGATACAAACATCTCAAAGTTTCACAGACAGCCTCCTCCCCTCTTCTGGAGTCAAAGGGGATCCATGAGCATCAAGTGGTTCTGTTCTACAAATCATCACTGAAGGGAGATTTGTTAAAGAACAATTCAGCTCAAATTTCAGCTTTTTTCTAGTGTCTTGTGTTTTTTCTCCTGTGGGTGAAGTCAACATTACTCACTTTACTTTGTATATCCCTCCATCCATCCATCCATCCGCCCATGCCCGGAACACCTCACCAGGGAGGCGTCCAGGAGGCTTCCGGACCAGATACCCGAACCACCTCAACTGGCTCCTCTGGATGTGGAGGAGAAGCGGCTCTACTCCGAGTTCTCTCCGGGTGGCCGAGCTCCTCACCTTATCTCTAAGGGAGCGTCCAGCCACCCTCCAGAGGAAACTCATTTCAGCCGCTTGTAGTCGGGATCTCGTTCTTTCGGTCATGACCCAGAGCTCATGACCATAGGAGAGTACTGGAACGAAGATCGACCGGTAAATCGAGAGCTTTGTTTCAATGGATTGGATTTATTGGTCACAACAACGTCAATAATTATTCGATTATTTGCGGAAAAAGAGACATTTTTCAACTGGACGGAGGAAGAATCAGAGTTTTGTAAGAAATTATTTTTGAAAAAGGATGCAGTACACAGTGGACAGTCTGCACTTTCACCGGTAGGTTTTATTTTAGGCTGATATTTTTGTACATATTTATATGTAAAGAGTAGAAAAAGTGATTGAAATTCATGTCGGCTCCACGTCAGACGAGCAGCGTGTAATTATATTGCCCCCTCGTATTTTAATTGTGTCCAAGACGGGATTTTTTTAAGTTGGCCTCACGTATTTAACATTAAACTGAAAGTAAAATCCCATCAGCTGTCACAAATATGCTGTCTGTCCGCGTTTGATCCAATACGCGAAAAAGCAGCTGCAGCAGCTACTTTGTTTATAGCAGCTCCGCTCAGGATCCACCGGGTGGTTTAACCGGACACCAGAACTGTTCTCCTGAACGTAACCCTTCATCTGCATCTAAAAACGTCAGCACTGTGTGCACGCATGAAATCAGTTCTGAGCTCCAGCTAGTGCTGCTGCTGCAATGCAGCCTAAATGATCATGTTTTATTTTATTTTTTTTGTGGGCTTATCAAAGTCTGTGTCTCCTAGAATGTCAGGGGGGGGTACAGGAACTCCAGGTTCAGTAATCACACATTCATGGAACAGAGCTGCATCGCTGCCCTGGCCTCTGTCCTTCATTCATGGTGAGAGGCGTTCCTGCTCAGCTTTTGTTTCATCACACCACTCTGATTACATCCTGTGTTCTCAGAATGAAAACACGGTGAGGAGAACAGAGGCCGGCCTCTTTATCTCCATGTTTGCTAAAAACAACAACAACTCTCTGAGGGAAAAAGGGTTTTTTGCAGCTAAAGATCATTGAGGAAGAAGATCAAAACTCTGTTTTTGATAATAAAGTTGACTTGATGCTCACAGAGCAAAAGTTTCGACACACAACCACCGGAGGACGTTTACAGCATGTGTTACGTTGATGTTCAGCAGTTGTTCAGATGCTGGAACTACAACATCTGTTTGTTTTAACGGTCTGGAAAGCAGAGGAGGGAAAAAATGATCACAGGAAAATATGACTGAAATAAACAACGTATTGGTTTATTTAACAATATGAATACAGGTTAGCATCGTTAAACCATAAGCATTAGTTTATTTTTTCTTCTTTATGAATGAGAGTTCATCTGTGCCAGGTGGTGCTTTCAAGAGAATCAGACTTTGGACATTTTGTGAAGCTGCAGTTGCTGCAGTACACAGCTGCCAGCAGGGGGCAGCACAGCAGGATGTCCTGCCTTCATGAAGTTCAGTGAAGAGATATAAAGTTGCTCATGCTCTTTGATTTTGCGCACAAGTTTATTAATTAAGCTTTCAACTATCTGCCACCACAAACATTAACATCAGTTCAGGAAATAACGAGGGAACCAAAACAATCGACGGAGCAGATCATTCCGGGAACCAAACACTGAGGATATTAACCTGGTGAGACTGTGGCAGCAGAAACACACACAGGCTGAAAACATGACAAGAAGCAGGGAAACACATCTGCAGTGAAACAAAAGGCCACAATCTTCACGGAACTGATGCTGTGAGAGACCTCCTCTTTTTTTAGCTCATCCATCTCAGTTTTATCATTCTTTTCCTCCCCATAGTGAAAATGATGAAGCATGTTTAAAAACTTTGACATAACTTGATAAATGCAGTTTACTACATTTTTACACTGAATAATTATGATTAAAACTTACTACATTTGTTTAAAAAAGCCCCACAGTCTACAATATCTCCTTAAAAATGAAACGATTTCTCTATTTTAACCATAAAAATTATGGATTCTTAAAGTCAACCAGGAAAACACTGAAATGTTAAACTTTAGAGAATAAGTGTTATGTTGGTAAAGTGCTAAAAGCTTTTATCTCTAAAAAAGAACAAAGGATTTGAAGGGTTTGAAGCTTTTTTTTAATCAAGCATTACATTTATTAGTGTTTTAAAAATCTTAAACTGAGCAGAACTAAACTTGGAGCTGTAAACATGCAGGAGATTTTAAGCAGCAAAAAGGAGATGAGGATGTGAGGAGCAGGAACGTTTCTCAGCACTGGGCAGAAAGCTGCAGACAAACCCCCAGGAGGTGTTAGGAGGATGTGTGATGGAGCTAAAGAACCAGGAGGAGGTGCAGCACAGAGGAGCTCCTCATCACTGTAGATTCACCTCCGAAACTCCGTGACTCCTGCTGCAGTTCTCAATGCAACCACTAGAGGCTACTGTTGTACCGTGGACTAAACGGCGCGTGGGAGGTGCGCGCACGACTCTACGCACATGCATGTTAATGACAGTGGAGAGAGAGCATGATGTCTAATACGACTCCTTTAAATAACATTGACGTGTGCTGCGTTCACGTGCAGCACGGAGAGACAAAGACCCAGAGCGCAACAGCTGGGTGTGCACGTGCGCATGCCACAGCAGCACAAAGGCACAGATGAAGAGTGATGAAGACTGCAGCAAACGTCTCTGTCTCTGCGTTTTACCTGCAGAATGACTGGAGGACGGCAGGGAGGGAAACACGCGTCCCTGAACGCAGCACGCTGCAGCCGCTCCAACTTCCAGATCACTGGAAACAAAAACAGATAACTTTTCACTGAATGTTCTCTCTTATTTAAAACATGTCAAACATATTTAGATCATTTAATGAACCTATCCAGTCAAATTTCTCTTACAAATTTGTTTCTGACAGTCATTTGGACGAATGAACAGATAAGTCGTGGCTGCAGAAAGATGTGCGTGCACGCTCATGCACACATGCTTTCAGAGCTGAACTCTTCTTTGTGGGTTTAACCCAGATTTCTGCGGGGTTTCTGCAGGGCCTCAACAATCTGCATAAGCCTTGAAGGGTATTTCTTTTATTTCTAGCTCCTGGCTGTTATGAAGATTATATGTGAAATATCGTAATTTTTCTCTCTATAAAGCTTGATGTACCTGCAGCTCAGTGGGAGCACTAATCTTAGAAACACCCACAGGGCAAACTCAGCCTCCTGCAGCTGAAGCCAAAAAGCAATTAAAGCACAGCAGCGTGTCCACAGTCCCACCGCCAGCCTGTCCGTGATTCCAGCAGATGCTCTGCAAACACAAATGCCTCTGCGTTAGCAGCTGCTGCGCTGAACTTTCTCCTCCCGAAAACACAGAGGAGGCTGCTGTGTGTTTGCTCTCCACCCAGCTGATGGAGACAACGCCAAAAAACATCTCAGCACTTCCTGTTTCCACTTCACAAAGACGTCTGGGCCCCTCCTTTCTACCGACTGTGGGACCCTCGCTCCCCTTTTCCTGACTGTCCGTGGAGGCTCAGGTGGAGCCTGCAGCTGTGGATCAGTGGATCCTCTCACCACATTTATTACTGATGTTTCCATAGACAAAGTCCTGCAACACTCAGGGGTTCAAAGCTGGTTATTAAGAATGTGATCAGAGAAGTCTCAGTCAGCAGGTCGTCTGCAGGAATTAGGCTCAGAAATGATGATTACAAAAGAGTTTGATAAACTATCAAGAAAGTGCAAAGAAGGGAGGAGGTGGTGCATGTGAGCTGTCGCTTTGGTCAGGTCACTCTTCTTCACACATCTTCGCTTTGGCAGGTAGATGATTTCTAACCACGACTCGCTCAGCAGGAACCAGCTGCCTCCCCCAACGTCACACCCTCGGACGTCATCTGAACCCCACAAAGTCTTTTTCCATATCCAGCTCCTCCTCACAGACTGCAGCAGCTGAACTGTGCTGCATCCATGCAGATACTGAGCTCATTCTCCTGCACTGATCTAACGCAGACAGCAGAGGGTTTGAACGGATGGAGACGTGAAGGCGAGGTGAAGCCTCTGCAGACGATCCTCCGAGGATGCTCGGGTTTAGGAGGAGCTCCTCCACTCTGATAGCTCAGCTGCTGTCAGGCGTCCGAGATGCTGCTAATCAAAGACAAGAAAAACCTGAGATGAGGTCAAGAGCTCGCACCTTCACCGTTTAGTGTCTTTCTGTCAAACTGATGCTTGATTGACGAGTGTGGAGCAGAAGCTCAAGACTATGGAAGCCCACAAGTCCCTGACAAACAAGTGCAAACACACACACACACACCCCCACACCAATTGTGCAAGTTATTCCACTTACTGTAATAAACTATAACTATTTTAATCATAGGTGTACCTCAAGTATCAGTGATAAAATAAGGTAAAAAAAGAATTTATTTGTAAATTATGGTGGTCAATAAGTATTTGGTCACCTACAAACAAGCAAGATTTCTGTCTCTCACAAACCTGCAACTTCTTCTGTAAGAGGATCCTCTGTCCTCCACTCATTACTTAGATTAATGGCCCCTGCTTGGACTTGTGATTTATAGAAAAGACACTGCTCTGCAACCTCAGACAGTCACACTCCAAACCACCATGGTCAAGACCAAAGAGCTGTCTAAGGACACTAGAAAAAAAAAGCTCAGGTCCTCTACTAGAGACTGTCACTTTCACCTTCCAAGCTTTCTCCAGTTCCTCTCTGAGTCCCTGGTATTTCTCCAGTTTCTCATGTTCCTTCTTCTTGATGTTACCATGACTTGGTACTGCCACATCCACCACAACGGCTTTCTCTATCCACCACTACAATGTCTGGTTGGTTCTCCATTACCATCCTGTCCATCTGGATCTGGAAGTCCCACAGGATCTGTGCTCTCTCATTCTCTACCACTTTCTGAGGTGTTTCTATTTTGACTTTGGGGTTTCCACCCCTCTCTAGCCATTGGTAGGACTTCTTGATATCAGCCACTTCAGTTATTGTCCGGTGCTACATCCCATGCAGTTCTTGTCATCCTTCCTTGCAGCTAGCATACAGTCTCAGGGTGCTGGATTTGGGATGGAAACCTCAATGTTTGGTGATGAGCTTTCAAGTCTCAACATCTGTGGTCTGTATCTCTTCCTTTGTCCATCTTGTTATTCCAGCAGGGTATCTGATGACTGGCAGTGCATAAGTGTTTATTGCCTGGGTCTTGTTCTTGCCTTTGAGCTGGCTTCTCAGGACTTGTCGTACTCATTGGAGGTATTTGGTTGTTGCAGCTT
>NC_050531.1:25121093-25132093 GCF_002922805.2 Oryzias melastigma | reverse complement strand
AAAAGCACTTACAAAAAGTTAAACTTTATTTTTTAGGACCACCCTATTACACATTCTTCTTTGGCCTTTGACCTTATTCTGGCCTTTGAGGAACTGTAAGATGCATCTTAAGTCTGCTCTCAATTGGCACTAAGTGTCTTTTGCAAAAACACAATAATACCAAAAAAAATAAAAAAAACGGATTCAGCTCATCACAAATCAAAACTTCATTTTCTACTATGATCTATGAAACAGAGAAAACGAAGCTCTTGAAGGTTCTGTGGGTGGCTCTTAAAAGAGCTGTTGTGGTCGGTCCTTGGAGAATATGACAGAACGCATTATGCTGGTATGGCACCTCTTTATAATCTCCCATTACTGAGGACCTGATTAAATATTAAAGCAGGTTCTCATTCATCCAGGTGACACGTTTTTAAGCTAAATTAAGGGTTAAAGACTAATTTGGAGCATGTCTTTCTGATTCAAATGTAGACGTGCGCATTAACTCTGCAGATATTTTCCTCTCTGTTTTACCACTGCAGCTGTGTTCATCTTCTTGATGAAAATGTGCACGTAGTCACATATGCTTGTAGGAACACATCAATGTCTGTCACTGTGAAGTATGAAGCCCTAAAGGTGTTTGTTCCTGTTGCCATGGTGAATCGTGCTGTCTTTGCTCCATTAGTCAGGGCTTTTCATAGTCACGACACTCACACCTGATTCTGGTTCCAACAACTCAGAGTTGATTGAATCAACTCTTTTCAGATGTTCTGAAACCAAAACTCTAAGTTTGAGAATTTTGAGTCCATGAACTCTGAGTTCAGGTTTCAACTCTAAATTTGTTTAACCTGCTTCGTGAAACCTGCTGTCTGCCATTGATGACCCCACAGGGCCAATAAATGCAGACAGCTTAGGTTCTAGGATCACTCGGGCACGCAAACCACGTGTTTGGTTTAGTTTGTGGTTCACCTTTTGTTCTGTGCAGGCTGAGTGTTGATCTCCACCCTCTCCTGATCTCTGTGGAGGAGCGCACAGCTGTCTGCACTTAACTGATTTAGCTTTTTTAAGCTAAGGTCCTTCTGTGATCATTGTTGATTTGTTTTATATGCTCTTCCTGTGGTTTTCCCCAGGTCAGCTTGCTGCCTTGGTTTGAGCCATTTCCTCTTATGAGTTTTTTTGTTATTAAAATTAAGTCTTTTGACTTTTCAAAGCCTTCCCAGTGGTCTTTTAACAAAGACGAGTTTTTTTTGTTTTTTCTTGCCTAAATTTGTTGTTCTCCAGTATAATGTTTCCCAACCACTGTCCTGCACTTTTCAACCCTAACCTGCTCAAACACACCGGCTTTTGATGGTGGCCATTTGCGGGTTTCTGAAAATGTTGATAAGGAGCTGAATCAGGAGTGCTTCAGCAGGACCAAGGTGGGGAAACACTGGACACTGTTCAAGGACGGTTTCTGCTGGAGAGCAGGAGTTCTATACTCTACATTACAAACAAGCTGTATTACCAAATGCAGTTTTTGTCTGCTCCTGATTTCCAACAATTTGAAAAAGTTAATACTCAGGAATGCAACTTTGAGCTTAATTTTCTTTATGTATCAGAAACATGCCACAAGAAGATGTTAAAAACCCTAAGAACACCATTTCATTGGAGGAACATCAGTTTACCTGAAAAGCTTTTCAGGAGGTTGGTGGTTGTGGACTTACTTTGAGGGAAAGTTAGGTCTGCTGATGAGGGCGGATCCATAAAAACTGTGATTCAGGTTTTCTGCAGTAATAGACTTCGTGACGTGGAAGTCAAGCTTCAGTGAACTGAAGGGAAAACAGCTGGTCTCTCTCTTAGATCAAACTTTGAGCTCCAACCTGCAACCTCCCATGACCATTTAAAGCCTCTCAAACATAATTCCCACTCCCTCTCCACTCACACCCACCCTCCTGCTGAGGTTTTTTCTCTGCAAGATTACTAGACTTTAAAAGCACACCTCTGCTCACCCTGTCCTCAGTCCCATTCCCTCCTATTAAGCCCTGAGGGTGGGGGGCTCTGTTTGTCTTGTGGTGGGGTATCGATCAGCCGCAGCGCCTGCCAGCCCGGGCTCCTCTCTCACAGATGGATCCGGAAGGGGCTCAGCAGCTGAGTTTTCATTAAGAAAGCAGAGGAGATGAATGGCAGGGAGGAAGCAAAGGGCATCAGGGCTAAGAGTCTGATAATCAAAGTTGATGGTTTTCAGCTCTTCTGTCCTTCCTCCGTTATGACTCAGACTGTTTGTCTGCTTTTCCGACCCGACCAGCTTCTATTCATTGAATGGGGGGTGGGGGGGCATTTTTGCTGATTACTTGTGGCAACCAGGTGAGCATGTTTTCTGCAGCAAGAAGGTTTTTATCCTCCGTTTAGATCGCTGCTTTTCACTGTGACTGAAAGAAAAACCTTTAAACTGGGATGAGATTTTGAGACCCCCCCCCCCCCCACACACACACTCTACAGGTTTAATCCCAAATGACTTTCCTCATATCAGATTCTCCGTGTAATCACAGCAGTCGTGTCACTCTGGCTCTCCATCTCAAACATGATCGTAACAGTTGCAGAAGAATAACACGCTAATGAGATGACGAGAAACAATCACATCCAATCAAAGGGAATCAGACCACAGACCTTCACTGCTGCAGGATCAGAACGGACCTCAACTGCTGTTCTGATCAAAGATGGTGGTGACTCAGTAAATTAAGATCTTTGGGCCGATACAGCGACAGAAGCTCTGGGAAGTCTGAACTAGAACATGAGACAAAAACGAACCAATCAGACTTGAAGTGATGAGGAGGGTCCAACATGGAGCAGCTGAAACCTGGAAGGAAGCAACTCAAACCTGCTGCAGTGATGATGCACAGAGCTGGAATGACTGAGAGGAGCATGTGACAAACTCAAAAGAAAGAACAGGTAACAGGTGTGAAAGTCATTCTCTAAATCTGACCCCTCCCCTGGGGGAGCGGTGAGCTGCAGACACAGCCGCACTCCAGAACCATTTTGTGGCTTAACCCCCCAATCCAACCCCTTAATGCTGAGGGTAATCTTTGGTATGATCATGGATTTGAGCTCATGACCTTCCAGTCTCAGGGCGGACACTCTACTGCTGAGCTGGTTTAAAAACATGACAGAACAAAAGCCACATTTATCTGAACTGGAGGTGTGGAGTCCTCACATACTATCCTGCAGACCTTCCTGTGGATGCATGGACACTTGGGTTGGGCACTGAAGTTTGGTTCCAAGTAAGAACTGTTATAATTTTTGCGGTTCTGCTGAAACCAAAAGAAGCTGCTGCAGTCGGTTCCTCATTTTGGTGCTTAGTTTCATTGAAGGTCTATTTGTCTTGGACATGTCCATCACTGCTGCTCTCTTCAGTACGTTGTAGTTCCAGCCAATCCTTCTGCCTTTCCTGTGATAGTGGGCGGGCTCATATAAGACCAGTGACAGGGCGAGCACAAGAGCACGCGCCGCGCACCGCTTGCATGTCTGGCTGCATTTCCCAGCAGATCACAGATGTTTGACAGGTCACTGCATCGCATCAGCCAATCAGGAACTCAGCTTTGGAGGTTGGGAAGCTCTGATTTAACAGGAACAGCCAGCACGTCAAAACGACACTCAAAACATCAATGTTTGAGGCGGAGGTCTTAACCATTCATCAATATGTGACTTGGGAATGAAAATGTGTTGATTTGGGAAGATGTAGACATTATTTTTTATTAGTGAAGTATTGAAATTGGCATCGATTAGGAACCAAAACCAAAGAACCGCGCCGGAACCGCATAAAATCCAATTGCTGCCCAACCCTAATGGCCACAACCCCCACCTCTGTTTGTGTCTTCATCACCATGTCTGCTTTCAGTTGAAGTTGCAGGTAAAATGCAGTCTGTCTCCTCACACAGTTGTCTATGGGGGGTTTAAAGGTAGAGCTGCAGGTGTCAGACCTCGCTGTTGCACATGCACATGGCGAGGTGATGTACACATACAGTCATGGTCAGATGTGGAGGATGAGAGGCTTCTCCTTCATGTCAGACTGCTGAAAATGTAAAGCTCACCTCTTGTTTTGAACAGTCACCTCTGCTGGCACAAACAGACAGCAAATAAAGCTTACACTAACTGAGAGAAATCCTTGAATTTGTATCAATTGAGAGAACATGAATAAATGCATGAATCATCGCATGTGTAGTCTTGCAGAAAAATATTGTCAACATTGAAGAAAAAGCAGAAAAGTGGAAACCTGAGTCAAGCACCTCACCCTGCACCCCCCTCCACCCCTCTATCAAGCTAAATTGCTTTTTGCTTTTTCCCTGTCGTCTCTCGGCATAATCCTCCCTGTTGTCTTAATATCAAGTGGAGAGAGGGCGAGATAATGGAGCAACAGGGGAGGGGAAGGAGGGTGGGGGAGTGGGGCAGCAATACTCTGACGTCTGTCCTCTGAGGAAACAGCCTCCCCCGTGTCAAACACACAAGACTATTATTAAAATCCACACACTCACTTCCTGTGCATAATGGGCCTCATATGCATGACAAAAGCCAGACACAGGAGAGAAACTTCTTACGCTGGTGTAACGGATGAACATCCGGGAAGGGGCCGCTGACGGATGCTTGTGTTTAAGCTGTCACTGTCCTGACGGCTGTTCATGAACCGTGTAAAGCATGTAACCACATGGAAACAAAGCCGGCAGAGACTGCCTCTTCAGTTGTTGGTTTGATCTGGATAACAAAGAGCAGCTTCTCCTACATGACAGGTTTCCACCACAGAACACGCTCGTGCACAGGTGAACATTCCTCACTGCCCGGTCAGATTCAAGACGGTCACTGGTGCCTGCAAAGAAAATACAAACCCAGTATTTCTGTAAGGCCACTGTTCCACAGTCACTTTAGTTAATCATGATACTAAAGTGCTGCTGGGGGTGACCCAGGAGCTGTGCTGTGGGGAGAATGACCATGGTAGAGTCTCCCATGGGTGACATAGAGCAGAAGTCTGTGGCTCCAGATCCACATGTGGATCTTTTATCTCTCCATGGTGGCTCCTTGGCCAAACATCAAATAAGTCTGGTAAAAAGTTTGATCTTTTATGAGTTTGAAGCAAATATTGTCATGATCCAGTGCTTTGGTTTTGTCATGTTCTGTTTTCCCTGTCAGTCCCACCATGTTCAGGTTAATCATCCACAGCTGTTTTCATTTATTTAATCAGCCTCAGTGTATTTAAGTGTCTGGTTTCCAGTTCTCATTGTCAGGTCATCTGCTCTGTTCTGTCAGGTCACTGGTTTGTACAACCCTGGTTTTGTGATGTCTGAGTGTATTTAGTAAATACTTCTGTTTCTGGCACCATATCCTGTCTCCTGCATTTGGGTCCTACACCACCATCCCTGACAAATATTATCTTCTGCTGCACAACATTGGTTACCAGCTGTACTGACAAGATCCTGCTTTGGCACAGAGGGTCTTTTATTTTGAAAAGATGTTATTTAAGCCTCTGTCAAACATTAAAAAAAGAGGGACAAAAAGTTTTTCTTTTGTTTGCGCAAAAAACAGACATAATTTAAATATATATGATATGATATAGAGCATTGTTCCCACACGGCTGCGGACCGGTCAACCCGTGAAGATTTTACCATGGGTGGGGGGTGTGCGACTGTCATGTCAAGACTGGTTAAAAGCTACTTTATTTGACCATTATTGTTTAAAAATAAAAAAAAAATGGAGCAAAATGTAACACATCAAGTATTGATGCTCAAAAAGAAACAAATCTGAATATTTTGAAGCAAAAGCTTCAAGAGAAACATTTTGAGAGGAAGACAGTTTCTACAAAAAAAAACAAACTCGTGACTTTGATCGCCCCTCTACCTGCACGCACCCATGTATACATGTGCCACGAAGGTCTCCTTTTCTCCTCCACCCCCCACCCCGCACCACTCTCTGTACTGCTATTCTTTCTTTTGTGTAATTGTAGTACTTGCATTAATCAATTCACATCTGAATGGATGAGCTCGTTTCAGCATTTCTGTGACCGTTCTAAAGATCAGATTTGTTCATGAAAGTCACATCTCTCTGCAAACAGGTACAGTGTGGGAATCACCTGTTCCTGCGTCTGTTCTGCCCCTCAATTATCCCATCTATTTGCAAAATTGCTTCAACATGCAACTTCTCTTGAGAGAATCCAGTCAATTTTCAAAATAAAAGATTCTCATCTTAAAAAAAAAAAAAAAGCCCACAGACCGGTACCAGGAGAGTATTGGTTTCTAGGTGTTTTTCCACAGCAGTACCTCTCTCTGTGGATTTTGTGGGATGTGCTTGGTAACTTGCCTTTGCCCAATCATGTTGGAGATAAGGTCCATGGCTCTGGACTGGAAAACCAGGATGGTGTTCGCTACATTCAAGAAGACAAATGGAGGATGTGCCCCAATTACAAGGAGTCCTCTAATCAGCCTCTCTGGGAAAGTCTCATCCAGGGTACTAGAGAATGTGGGCAACAATCAAAGGGCTGAAAAGATTTTGGTTCGAGGATCTTAAGTTTTCATCTTGATGTTGTTGTTCTGTTGCTGGTTGGGATAGGCCTCACTGGACACTACAAACTCCATAATTAAAAATGACCCAAGTCTGAGGTCAAGGGATTAACTTTTTTGGGTTATTTTAATTCAAGAAAAAAAATAATTGTCTGAAAAAAACACAAATTAGGTTAAAATGAAAACACCATAACTAAAAATCCGTATAGCTCCAAAATGATATCCAACGTAGTGCACATGTCCCAACACGAAGAACCCAAGAAATGTGGTTTATCTAACTAAGCAATGATGGAGAGGAGCAGGTTTGCTGTAGTCTGTCTCAGCTAAAGAGGACTTCTGTAAACTAGAAAGGACAGAGTGAGATCAGGGAGGACAAAAACTCGAGTTGTTAACGGATGTACATCACGTTCTCCATAGACGTGTTTAGGAGCGGACCGCTGTGGTTGTTATGTTCTACCAGTCCCCGGTGAGCGCAGCAGCATCCCGTCTGCATCCTGCCACACATGCTTGTGTATTGCACAAAGATCAGAGCAACAGTGATTACTGATGACCTGCAGCCCAGCAAAATTTCACACACACACATACACAGACCCAAAGTTGGCCAACCAGCACAGCTGGGTCAGGTCTCAAGGATAGTGAGTGAGAACTCTCCTGAAAATGAGATTCACTGTCTGCATACCAATGGACTGGCCTCAGGGCTCACTGTGTGAGCATGTGTGTGTGTTCTCACTTCACACTGCAAGGGACTGCCCAGAGAGCAGATAGACGATTGATGGTGGGATTTAAAAGGAGTCAGGGGACACCCATGGTTAAAGTGGCATCCAGGTTCCCTCAAGGGCCCCTGAGGGTGAGAGACATGACCTTAAGTTTAGGGTTTCTCTTTGCATTTCCTCCAATTCTTTTTGAATTTCTTTTTTATTTTTGGATCTTTTTGTTCTACTACAGCCTAATGGTTGGTGAAAAATGTTCACATTTTCATCACCCTGACTGAAAATTTCAGCTGGACTCACTTATCTGATATAATATAAACAGAGGTGGTCTCAAAGAACAAAAACCTGACCTTAGAGCTTAATTAATTGTAATTATATAATGTCAAGAATAGGGTTGGGCACCGAAGCTCGGTTCCAAGTAGGAACCGTTATGATTTGCGCGGTTCTACCGAAACCGAAAGATGCGGCTGCAAACGGTGCCGGATTTCGGTTCCAAAGTTAATTGAAGTTTCATTTGTCTGTGGACATGTCAATCACTTGTACTCCCTTCTGATTCTTTACGATTCAGCCTATCTATTTACTTTCTTGTGTTCGTGGGCGGGCTCATATAAAACCGCCGAGATGGTCGGCTTCCGCAACGTCGGTGGGCGGGACTTTCGCTGTGAATAGTGGAGTTTCCGCAATTTTTAAACAACGCTGGAGCCCCATCCCAAAATGAAACAATGAATCGTTTCCTCCTTGTTGGGCTGCTAATAGCAGAAAGCTCGGCTCGGCTCCGCCCACCACCACAGCGGGTCGTCATCATCTGCTGCGCTTTGCAGCCGTGTGATTGACATTTATCTTCCGCCTTATTTTATTGAAATAAAATATTGCTTTTGCCCAAAAACAACTGCAAATAAATGCCACATTCCTGATTTAATTTAATAAAATGTCAGGCTAAAATTTCAAGGACGTTTAAGTTTATTTAAGACGGAGTTTTATATTATGCTTTATATTACGTGCGCACAGCTGCACGGCAGGAGGGAGTCTGCGCTTGTTTGAAGCCGTTCTGCTTTGGATTTAGGAAGATAAAGACATTATTTTTTATTACTGAAGTACCGCAATAAGCACCGAAAGGGAACCGAAACCGAAACAAAAGAACCGCGGTAGCACCGGAACCGCATCAGATCCCATCGGTGCCCAACCCTAGTCAAGAATATTTCAATAAATCAAGATAATACTAAAATACCAGCCCATATAGTTAACCAACAGGTTTGACTTAGGGAGGTTGTTTTGAACCTCGTTCTGTGCAAACTAAAGGTGACAAGAAGATGAAAACTCCCTCTTAATAGAGAGAAAAGAGGAAAATTTCACCAGAAGGTTCACCAGTTCACTTTTAATTCAATTTCAATTCAGTTTTATTTATTTAGCCCAATATCATGATGCAATGGTCTCAGTGGGCTTACTGCTAACTGTACAAAGACATAAAGTCAGTCATAAATTATAAGCAGTAGCTGGTTGCTAAACTAAACTAACTACGTTAACCTGGCATCCCTGGCCTTTGACCCTCCTTCTCGGTGAGGAAAAACTCCTAAAAAAAAAAAAAAAAAATTGGGGGAAAAAATAAGAAACCTCAGGGAAGTCCACATGAAGGACAGATCCTCTCCCAGGACGGTGGACAGGTGATGTACCAGGACTCTTAAAGAAGAATTAGCTTATCCAACTCCACAACTACATGGTTAAATAGTGTAGCAGATGGGCTTCACTCAGATAGACTGGGGGACAGCTGGGGATGTGAGACGTGCCAGAGGTGAGGTCCAATGCCAAGAACAGGAACACAGAGACCTTGAAGCTCTACCACTCTGAAATGCAAACGAGCCAGTGACGAGATCCACTGCCAGGAACACAGACGAGCCTCCTGGAAACTGAAATATCTCCCCCTCTCCCCGGAGGGGAGTGGGAAAGAGGAACAACACATGAATCCCACCGTACTAATAGAGGCAGAGGAGAGGAGAAGGTAAAAATAGAGGACAACTCCAGTGCACCAAACTTTCCCCAGCTTCTAACTTCTAACAAATAATTGTTATTGGAATTTAATCCAAATAGTAGTAAGTTTAGTGCAGAGTGGCAAACATAGAAGGTGGTAATAATAGCAAAAATAAATAAAATAAAGAATCAACATATTTTAGCATACCAAGTATATTTACCGGTGTGAATGTGCATGATATCCATCTGTGTGAGAGGGTTTGGTTTAAGCTTCACATGCAGTAGGCATCCTCTTCAGATCTCCAGCATTGAAACTTGCAACACATTTTATACCAAACAGTGAAACGAACAGATCTTAACAATGATGACAAAACTTTGTCCTGATATGTGACCCTCCTACTGCTTTTTCCACCTTCAATCTCTGTGTTCTCCACCCACCTCATGCACCCGTTCCACACATCTGCCTCATCTGGAGCATACGTCTAAATAAACAAAAGCAGTTTCCAGAAAAATACCTCTGCAGTCTAAGAAGAATATACCCTTTAGTCCAAGGAAACTGTTCAACACACAGGAAGCTCTGGGCTTTTTGACTGTTGGAAGGCAAACAATAAGTCACTTGGGTTCAGAACTTGTATTCAGTGAAAACTTGTATATGTGGAAACATGTGGACTTGTTGTGTCTGTACTGTCAGACTCATGTCACCATGGTAACCCAGCGAATGGAAAGCAATCCTGTTTTGAATATCTCATCATTTTAAACGAAACAATAATGAAGTCTGAACAGGTTTCATGTCAGTAATTAAACACTTGATGTTTTATGACACAAATATGCATCAAACCACTTTGGCTCCACAAACAGGCTTTTAAGTCCATTCTAAAGGAACCAATGTGAGTTGGTCTTCCAGTTCCCTTGATGATCGTACGACCTTTGAGGGACATCATGAAAATGGAATGTACCATTGTCAACCATGTGGTGACTAAGTGTATCGCAAAGTATCTTAGTTAATGTAAGTTCAACTCACTTATGACATGAAGGTGATGCTGATGTATAATGTCTCATTCAGCAGTCAGATTGTTAGTAATGAGTGAGAACTGGCTCCTTACTGTCATGTGTTCTCCTGGGCTGATTGCCACTCCTCCCTGATGGGTTCCACCTGTGTCCTTTTGTTTTTTCCCTCCCCTTCCTGTATTTAATGGGTTCCTCCCCTCACTTCCTTGCAGGTTGCATGGGAGTCATAGGAGAGAGGAATTTGTCCTCCCAAGACTTCGTTTAGGGCACTGTGGGCTTAATAGCACACTTCACCTTATAGGGAAGCACGGGACAGGGCAGTGTGAAATATGTCAAGAAGAGAGGGAGACAGTTGAGCATGTCCTGTTAAGATGCAGGGCATATGCTGCAGAAAAGGGAGCACTGGAGGAGAGGCTGAAGGTTCTTGGATTTCAAGAGATTAACTTGAAGAGTGTATTGAGTTGTAGTAGTAGAGGCCAAGTAGGAGCGTTGGTGGCTTTTTTTAAATCTTCTGGTATCTCTAATAGGGTATAGATATTTGGGTGGGGGTGGAAGAGTTGGAGGAGTTGGAGTCAAAAGCGGTGTCTAGGTGGTAAAATTGATTTCTGACCCATGCTCCAGAACAGTAGGTGGCGGTAATGCACCTTTAAGTTGGTTGCCAGCCGCTGTAAAACCACAAGAAGAAGAAGAAGAAGAAGAAGAAGACTTCCTTGCAGGTTTGTCTTGTCACCTCATAGAATAGAATAGAATAGAAAATACTTTATTAATCCCTTTGGAGGTCCTCAGGGAAATTCAAGTACCAGCGTCCGTACAGCAGTAA
>NC_050531.1:25118884-25121005 GCF_002922805.2 Oryzias melastigma | reverse complement strand
TTTGTTTTTTTGGAGCTGACAGCCGTCCTGCGATTGTGTCCGCACACCAAAGCCTCACACTTACTGACCAAATGGATGCAAATGCTGCGCACAGAATGTGCAGGTGATATGTAGGACACCTGTAGGAGGTCAGAGCAAACTACACTCTGCAATTTCTTCATTCCCAACAGTGAGGGCAAAGAGCGTGCACGGTGCATGCACCTATGCATCTCATCTACCTCACTTTTACTAACTTTTGCAAGTTGTTCAAGTGTTCACTACAGCCAGCTTAACATTGCAGTTTAAGTAAAGCTTTAAATGGACAGAGGAGAGTGAAGATGTTTTCTTGCTCTGACCATTAGTGGGATCTTTTTTTTCTTTATTTTTTTACACGTTTGTTCTCCTTGGTCTGTGGGGCAGATTAATGACAGATAAACAAACAGAAAAACTTCCAAACACAATTGCTTTTCAAGCATTGTTTATCCGACCTGAAGAGAAGTTTTCTGTCCCAGAAGAAATTCAAATTCTAGAAACGTTTCTAAAAGTTTTTCATGTGGCTGTAAACCATCTGCTCAGATCCCACACCCGCCGAATCTCTCATCCCCTCAAAGCATCTTCAAAAGAAGAGTGATGTTTGTTTAGAACGTCTTTTGCTGTTGCCTAGAAACTTCTTTTAAAAGCCTAAATTATTCCAAACAGCTAGCATGCAGCTGAAAATATTAGCTACACTCCAAATTAGCCTAAAAAATCTTAAATTAGCCAAAATAGCTAGCTTGTAGCTGAAATATCAGCTAAACTCCTAAATAGCCGACAAAAAATGTCAAAATAGTCCATAAATCTGGCAGAATATTATAACTTTCCACTTTACTACTCTCTGACTCCATATAATATAAAGTAATGACCAATCAACTATTAATTAGTCGACGACTATTTTAATAGTAGATTAGTCGACTAATCGTAGCAGCTCTAATATACAGCTGTTAAATCCCCCACAGCCTACGTCATTGCTTAGCTTTCCTGTGATATTCTTGTTTTCTCTCACTCCTTGTGCAGCTTTGTGAGGAAGAACGGTTGTCAAGGTCATCCAAGGGAAATCCAGGGGTCCATGCTTACGACGACGCTCCTTGTTGAGCTGTCCTTTATCCAGTGTCCTGCTGCTGTACCCGTGCAGGCTCAGGGGGCGACGAGGTTCTCTGCTTTGAGGGTCAAACAGGTCAGCCAGCAGCACCAGAGGTCCATTTCCTGGTTGTTCTTTAGCTCTGCACTGAGACACTTCCGTGGTGGAAAACTACACAACTTTACTGTGAGGAAGCAAATACTCATCCCTCTTGGAAACTTTGTCATCTGGTTTTGGCAGAAAGTCTGTGTCCTTCTAGCCGATGAACTTTTAAATCCACGATTGTGATCTGGAGAAGTTTGTAAAGTGTTCTGGGGAAAAACAAAGCACTTCGCTGCTTAAATTAAGTCAGAACATCTCTGGAAGACATTTTTACAGTGTAAATAAAGAAACAAACAAACATTGAAGACACTTAAGGGCGGCCCGGGCCATGAGGTGACATGTTATGACTAAAGTCATTATGGTGTCTCCCCATAAATGGTGCACCGCAAATAAATTTACCTTTGTTCATGTAGTGCACGTGTGTCAAAGTCAAGGCCCGGGGGCCGGATCCGGCCCTCCAGATCATTTTATTTTATCATTATTAATGACCCGATGTTATCTCACGCTCATTTCTAACTTGTATAATTTTGACAAACTAGATTTTTATGGAGAGTAAAATATTGAAAGTTATTTAAGGTTTAAGTTGATTTATTCTGGATTGATATTCCTGCCTTTCTATTATTTCATTATTCATTTTTACTTTTCAAGTTACTGTTTTAAAGATTTAAGAACTGGCATTCTGCTAGCTTTTTGGACTATTTTGGTAATTACTAAGATTTTTTAGGCTATTTTGGAGTTTAGCTAATATTTCAACAACATGCTAGCTGTTTTGAATAATTTAGAATTTTAAAAAGAAATTTTTATGCTGTTTTGGAGTTAGGTTAATGTTTACTTGCAAGCTGTTTTGGCTAATTTGGGCCTTTTTTCAATTTTTTAGACCATTTTGAATTTTAGCAAATTTTTTCACCAACATGCTAGCTGTT
>NC_050531.1:25109035-25118843 GCF_002922805.2 Oryzias melastigma | reverse complement strand
CTTAGCTCATATTTTAGCTGAATATCACCTTCAGCGTTTTCAGCTATCAGCCCTAGCATCTTCAGCTCCCAAATTCAGCTTCCAGCATTCACATTAGTGTTATCACAGGTAATGTTGTATATCTAGTTCATAATTATGTTAAAAAGTTACAGTTTTAAAAATGTAGTTTTAGAGTGTTCAATAAATGTTTATCCTGTTCGGCCCGTGACCTAAGGTGTGTTTTGGATTTTAGCCCTTGTGCGATTGAGTGGCTCTGATGTAGTTTGAGAAGATTTGTTGTGTTTCCGACATTCATGTTTGTTTTCTGGATTGGACAATAATTTTTCTGATCATTCTAACACCATATGAGTGCAGCTTTTTTCTAAGTTTGCATTTTTACCCCGCAGACATCAGCCCATCGATGCATTAGCACTAAAATGAAAAAATAAAAAGTCACAGTTTTGAAATAAAAACTCTGAATTTTTTTTGGAAATAATTCATTTTAATTTTAAATCAAAATGAAAACATGTTTTCATCCAGATTCCATGCTATTTTTCTCTCTTGTGAGGAGGATTACCTAAACACACCTCACATCTGCTGATGGTCCAACCCTTTGACAAATGTCCAGAAGTTTACCAACCACTGGAGTAGACGTTTCAGACTTTGCTGTTATTTCTGGGCTTGTTGCCAGGAACAGAAGGAGAAAACATAACAGCAGGGTCAAGCTCGCCACTTTCTCCATCAGAATCTGCTGGAATTACGCTTCTGTGATCACAGTTGAAAAGTTACCGTATGTTCAAGATTTTGTGTTAAAGCATCACCTCAGGTGTTAAAGGGTTAAGTAAAGTCAAGAAGTTCCACAGTTTGACAAACAGAGTTCAAGACTAGAGCACCACTGGTAAAGTGTGGACGTGGAGCTGCTCTCGGGTTCAGGACGAACAGAGTTCCAGATATCTGCAGCCTGGATGGCGCTGTGGCTGAAGTGTCTAGAGGAAGGAGGACGGCGCTGAGGATTACCTTCTCCATCTGTGACGAGCGTTCACGACTTCACTTCCATGTCACCATGTCATGGATCGGTGCGAGGACCTTTCAGATCGTTCTTCTTCCAGTGTTTGTTTGATTCATTGTTCTGCTCAGAGATCCCTCCGCATGTGGGGTGGGTGAAGCTCGAAGCTTCTCATTAGTGGACGGCTAGAGCCTCAGCCTGGACTGAGGGTGTAAATTTCAAAGCATCTCGGAGTGTATTTTCTGCAGTGGGTGGCATCTGGGAGATCATACATCTGACCTTTCTCCCAGCAACAGGAGGCAGCGACGCACACAGTCAGGGAAAGGTCGATCATGTCAGAGTCGCCCGGCGTTTCCTGCAGCCTCCGGAGAGAGCAGAACACACGTGAGCGCTTCTTTTCTGCTTTTCTTCCTCACTTTGACTTTCTTTCTACCCTTCCTCTGCTTCTCTGTGCTTTTCCTCGAGGGGTCAGGGAAAAGCGGGCTGACACCTGTGCTGCAGGGGTTGCATCTAAGGTCTCCGGCAGCACCAGAGGAAGGTCCTCCACATCCACGTTTGATTGGGAAATGATCTGCGGCAACAATTTCCACCTTTTCTGTGGCCTCGGACAGTTTTTTTGTTGTGGACCGGGGAGAGTGGGGGTGTGTGGGTGTGTGTGGAGGGGTCTGACCATGTTGTTGGTAACATTTTCCTGCTTGAGCTCTTAATGTGGCTGATCCATCCAGACTGCTGTGCAGATTGAGAGGAGCACTCTGGTGCTTTAGAGCTAAACAGCTGCTCTGCTGAGGGCACTGTCCATATTTCTGAAAGCCTGAAAGAGCATGATGTGCCGAGTTTCACAGTCATTATCTCTGACCTTCCCAGTTTGAACCTCTCCAGGATTTAGATTGGTGGAAAAGCCTCCGAGTCACAGTGCACTGGGAGGCTGATTTCATGCTGCAGACTGATTTCATACTTAATGGAGATGTGATCAAAGCTCCTCTGTGGATAACTTCACTCACAAAGAGAGGCGCTCTGGAGCCTGCCGGGGTCCCTGTGGTTCTTCAGGGTGGGCTAAGTGTTCAGGTTCATCTCTCCATTAGCTTTTTCACAGATTATTTTTATTTTATGTTTCCAGGAAGTCTTTGTGTTCTTTAGATCTTTTTCAGCTCTTGTGTTCTCTCTAAGTCGGACTTATTTTAAAGCTTCTTTACTTATCTTGTGTTTCTACAGAGGATTACAGGTTCTTCCCGCAGCGTCTTCTGTGCTGCTTTCACAGAATTTTTCTCTGCAGTCGCTTAGAGGTTGCTAAGTGACTCTAAGGAGTTGCTAATTTGTTTTTATGCAAAATTACATTTCCAAGAAGGAAAGTAACAGGAATGCATATTCATACAGTGATGCTTAATATCAGGTTTAAATGTGTTGTCTAGTCAAAAGATTGCACTTTTTAACCGTTAACTGTCAAAATCAGAAGAAAAAGATGTTGAAGTGTGAAAGGAACACAGTCATTTATTTAAGATTTATTTATTTATTTAAGACTTTATCTGTGTCAGTCTAAAAATGTGTTCATAAACTTGACGTTACACTCCTGCTTCAGGAGCTGCATTCTATGGAGGGATATTTGTGCCATTATTTCAAGCACAACACTTACTGTTTTGAGCATAAAACTTAAACATTTTGTATGCTTAAAAAATTATTTTGCTCTTGAAACTCAAATGTGCAATATATAATTTGTCACTCAAGACAAATTCTCTCTTTTGCACTTAAACGGAGCAGGACAAGGGCGTTACAAATGTGTTACTAATCACATTTCTTTCGTCAAAATGGTTTTGATCGCACATATTTCTCTGTTTTAAGTGCAAAATAATTTTTTGAAATGCACGGCACAATTCTTATGTCTTATGCTCAAAACAGTAATGGCACAAATATTACATCATATATATCTGAATGACAGCCGCTTGCGATGTGTTTGCGTCTCTCTTTGACCCAGTTGAAGACTTACTTTCCCGCATTAACTTGGGAGGGGAAAAAAATTAAAAAATAAAAAAAAATTAGAAGATCTTTCTTTGTTATTTTCTCTGTTAAAATAATAAAAATATAATAAAGTTCAGGAGACCCGAGTAGGCTGCCTCCCCAGTACTGCAGCTTATTTCTTGTTTTCAGGCTCCAGGTGTTTTCACTCACAGCTCTATTCTGATACATGAAAAACTGCAGTTCTTAATTTCTCCTTCGTGATCAATCTTCAAACAGTTGTCATTTCCATTGAGTGAAAGGAATGCTACGTATCCATCACTATCAAATCCAAGTCCATGACTGGCCCAAGTTTGACCTGGTGTAACCCTTGGATGCATGACTTGCCTTTACACTTTTCCGTGAGTGGTGTCAAAATGACCTCTGAGAATCTATGTCATTTTTGGTCAAAAGTTATGTTTTTATGATATTTTGATAAACCAGCTGGATCGGTTTGGTGTAGGACTGGAAGACAGGAAACCAGAGTTATTTCTCAGAGTGTGCAATGAGCTTCATCCAGAGTGGGTCCTCAGGCCAGACCACCACTGCCTAACTATACAGCCACAGGGGGACCTACTGTAAGTCTGGGTCTCCCTGTGCCGGTCCCTAGCCAGGATAAAATTGTGTCAGGAAGAATATCCTGCATAAAACTCTCTGGCAAACCTCCTCTGTGAGTCAAAGCTGAGGTTCACCTTCTCCACTCCAACTGTATTTGCTCTGTGAAGAGCATTTATATCAAATCAAATCAAATCAATCTTTATTTATATAGCACTTTTCATATAAAAGTATAACACAAAGTGCTTTACAACAAAAGCAAAACAGTATAAATAATGTAAAAACAGGCACAAAAATTAAAATTAAAGCCCCCTTCCCCAGACCAGCCCACAATTCACCCATCCCTTTCTCCCCACCCACTCCCAAACTTATAGAAATAGACAATAGGAAAACAGGCTGAGCACGTAAAGTGGGTGTTCGAAACTTGCAGTTGGGACCTCCCTCTCAATGAACAGCTGCAAAGCCAGCCAAACGCAGCATCCCAGACAGGGTCCCGCCTCACCGTGACGAGGCGGTGATGCAGGTCCCCATCCAGAGCTGCAACGGCTGAACCACAGCTGACTCAGAGTGAGAGAGGTCCCAAATGAGGAAGCACTGGATATAAAATTAAGAATGAATAAAATTTTTCAAATGAGAATAAAAAATGAATAAATAAATGGTAAAATAATAAAAATAATCAGGAATAAATAGTAAAAGAATAAAAACAATGAAATTAAGATAAATTATTAACAAATTAGTGTAAATTCACAAAAACATGATAAAATAGAAAAAACAAATAAAATAGATAAAAAATAAATAAAAGTTGCAAAATTAGCTAAAAGCCAGGCTAAAAAGATGGGTCTTGAGCCTTTTCTTAAAAGCATCTATGCTCTCTGCGGCTCTCAGGTCCTCTGGCAGATCATTCCATAAACGAGGTCCATAATACTGGAAAGATGCCTCTCCATAAGTTTTGGTTTTCACTGTTGGAATGACTAGCAGACCAGTGCCAGAGGATCTCAGGGTCCGCGAGGGTTCATATTTGACTAAAAGATCAGATATATATCTCCACTCCCATGTTATAGATCCGTGCATGGACCTTCAGATCTTGCTTCTGATTTGCTGTGACGATCTCTGTCAGGATGTGCCGAAAGGTGAACATTTTATTTAGACAAATAAGTAATTTCATCTCCGTCATTCACATTGCATTACAAAACAATCAATCAGGTTTCAAAGAATGTAAAATGTGAAAAAAGCTGGAGAATCCAGCTGCAGGAGGACGACTGCAGCTGCCTGTCTGCAGGAGGACGACTGCAGCTCTACGTTGCAGGACGACTGCAGGAGGACGACTGCAGCTGCACGTCTGCAGATCTGTGAGGAGATGTTCAACAATTGCTTTACAAACATTTAGGAGAAGAAAAGTTTGTTTCCCTAAGCAGTCAGCGTCAATCCAACAGCTGAAGTTATTGTAGCAAGGTTTGGTTTGAAACAAAACTGTAAACTTCAGACACATGGCGAGGTATAAAATGGAAAAATTCAATCTTACAGGACCTCTACAATGATAGTCTTTATTCCCATGTTATCCACCCCGAACTGAAAGCAGGTATACAGAAGAATTATCTTCATGATTCACATGTGTGGGGGTCAGCATTCATGATCTGCTTGTCATGTGGACATCAGGCATTTTGAGCCGCAGTCCCTTTAAAGCCTCAGCTCTCCATTTTTAATGACGAGATTTTTATTTTTTTGCATTTAATTGGCCACGTTTTCTTTCCCCATCCTCCTTTCCTCCCCTCTGTCTGAAGAGCGGAAAAAGCTGTGAATTAGGAACAGCTTTTGTCTCATGTGTCCACCAGCTCTCCTGAGCCGGCCCACAGACAACCACCTCCAGTGATTAGCAGGAAAATTGATTTCACCCTTCAGTAATGCCCAGACTGGGCTATAACAGGAACTGGAAGCAACTGTAGGTCACACAAATTAATTACTGCAATTAGCTTCCAGACAGCAGAGAGGAAGGGGGAGACATGGAGGCAGAAAGAGAGGTTTGAAGAGAGAAACAGCTCTGTGGAAACAGACTCCTCTCCTTACTGTTTGTATGCAGCCACAGAAAAAAGGAGAAGTCCAAAAAAAGGTTTAGAGACGTCAGGAAGCAAATTGGACTCTCAGAAGAAATGGATGACTCAGTGCAGGGGGCATGGCAAGCTGGATGACCGGTAGGAAAAGAAGATGAGAAGTCTTGATTTCACTGTTTGTCTGTCCCCACTGAGATTCCAACACAGAAAACCCAACAACTGTTTGATCAACTCTATGATTTACTTCTATCAATCAGCTCCCAGTGCTGGAGAAGTTCAGGATTTTAGGCTGCACCAATCCAGGAATGGAAGTTAAAGATGATGACATATCCACCTTCACACCTTTATAAAGAGGCAGGGATGCTTCATGTATCTTCTAATGACTTTTACCTGGATTATATTTACAACTACGTCAGTAAAGCAGGAAAACTGCTTTCCTTACATCTTTCTTGCATTGCATGCTGGGAGTGAGAAGGGAGTCTGAAGGCTTTTCTTTCTAGTTCAAGTTTGGTAGAAACATCCTCAAGCTCTGTGGCCGTGTTATCTGACAGTTTGGTTGTAGCCAGGAAGACCTCCTGCACTGTGATGGTATCACAGGAAACTACACCATTTACTTCATACTCTTCACTCTGGCTACAATTAACAATTCTACTGTAGTATAGTCACCAAAGATCTAGGATATTGTCGGTGCCAGAAACTCCATCTATCACTCATGGAATCGTTTTTCTCCCAGAGTTGACGTGTTTCCCTTCTTTCCAGAAGTCTCTAGTGTTGTGACAAGAGAGATTCCTGGCCATGGAGTCTGATCTCATTGCCTGATCATTTCTGCTAATGGAGCGTATAGCATACTTGTATCTTGCATTTGAAGCTCTTTTATGCTCAAAAATTGGCCCATGTCTAGGTTTCCCAGCGACAACCCACTCTTTTGTTGCCTTTTTGTAACACAGTGGTCTAACCATGAGGTTGTGTCCCACGCTTCAACTATCTTATTTCAACAGAATCCCAGTTGAAAGTACCAGACCATCATCTTCGCAGAACTGTTTCAAATGATTTGCAAATGTTGAAGTGCAATTGGAGATGTCAGAGTTTAAGTATCCAATTATAAACACATTTAAAACAATTTTTAAAGCAAGCCTGTTAAGAAACTCACTTTCATTATGGTGGCATTCCCAGGGGGTATACACATTGAAGAGAACATATTCATTGCCGTTATATTTAAGATGTATTGCTATACGCCAGTCCTCTTCCAACCTTATCACATTTATGTAGGAATCAAGTCTTTTATCCCAGAGAATGGCCACACCTCCGGGTGTCCGACCTCTAATTATGCTGTCCCCGATATCTAGGGTGGACCTCCCCAGGACCATGTAAATCAGCATGTAGGGAATTGAAGTAATCCAAGTTCTGTTTAGTTAAAAATGTCTCTTGCAGGCACAGCACCTCACATTCTTCAAAAGTTTATCTACTGGGCGAGCTTGATCTTCTGCCCTCTGACCCAAACGCAGGCCACGACAGTTGTAAGAAAGAACTCCTAATTCCATCAGTTCAACTTGGGACCTCTGAGCCGCGGTTCGGTGAAGCCCCACCCATCAGCCCGCTTGGAGCAGCAATGTTCCAACTTTCCGCTGCCCAAAAGCACCCGCAGTCCAGATGTCACCTACGTTGTTGCATTCAGACGAGACCTTGAAAGACGCAAATCTACTAGTGGCGGTTTTCACCCTCTGGCATAAAACCTCACGATGGAGTTGACTCCTTAAATAGTTAAAGTCTCAGGGTCTAAATCTGGTGAGAATCTGGTTGCAAAAATACTCACCATTTTTGTCGTCACCTTTTTAATGTTACCTGCTACACCTGTGCCCACAATCATATTTTTAGTTGTTTTTTTCACTCCAGAAGCGGCTGGTGGAGTACCCTTTTTGACGCGCTGTGCCTTTTTGATAACGTCGCTCTCCATTGGGGATCCGAATAGGTTAGTGTTCTTACCACATGCAGGCATTTCACCAGTGTTACTTTCTTTGGGACCAAAGGGAACTTCTCAACTGGACCAAGGAGAAGAAGGACTGGACTGTTGGCCGGAGGTCCAACCTATTGTTTTCTTTAAAGGAGAGCCTTCCTTTCATTTGGGAATCAAGGTCCAAGACTGTTTGGAGCAGAACCTGCTGCTGGAGGTCCAGAGTGAAATCTCCACAGTCAGGCATGTCCAGCACTGGTAAACTCTGTGTTCTTACATCCAAAACCACTGCAACAGTCTAAAACTTCTTGAAATCAATCAAACAGTGGGTCTTGAATCTAGTTTCTATGAAATCTTAACTTTTTGGATGGAA
Organism: Oryzias melastigma; assembly: GCF_002922805.2. Classification (NCBI taxonomy): domain Eukaryota; kingdom Metazoa; phylum Chordata; class Actinopteri; order Beloniformes; family Adrianichthyidae; genus Oryzias; species Oryzias melastigma. Next base: position 25,110,942 of record NC_050531.1, on the reverse strand, counting down.
TTATTGAAATGAATGCACTTTTTCATAATATTGTAATTTTTGGAAAGGGTCTGCATGTATTCGAGCTGAAATCTTCTGTCCTCTGTTCTGTCTCTCGGCTGAGCTGTCTGGCTGTTCAGGACATTCACTGATATCACCCACAGCAGGATGAAAAAATGGCAGTAGAACGGTTTCCTTCAATGCTGTTAAAAAGAGAATGTGTCCTTAACCAAATGGATGCACAAGTGCAACAACTCCCCATCTTTACATTAAGGTTTCCATGGCCTATTAAATATTCCTGCCACTGGGATTCATGTGAGACAAAAACACCCACACACTGAAAGCAAACAATACAAATCAGAGCAATTTCCAAGAATAAATAATTCAGCAGCTGTTCTGCAGAGTTCATGTGAGCAGGTGATTGCCTGTGACTGAGTCTCCAAACATGGAGCTTCACCAATGCCATCCTGAACCGCTGCGCTCCATCATTTCACCAATTTGGCAGCTTTCAAGCCATCAGCTGGAAGACCGAATGCAGAGCAGAGACACCGGCGTCCTCACAGCCAACGTCGCCCTGAGTACGCCACTTACTGTTGAAAAAATTACATATTCCAAGCCTTCATGCAGCTCATCAAGGTTTATCAATGTTTTCATTCTCCTATCTATCTGTTCATGGAATTCAATTTGGAGCTGCAGCCCGGAGAGCGCCGCTTCTTCCACTTGGGCTGGTAGATATTGATGTAGGCCACATGCTTCTCTGGCCTCCAGCAAGCGGCCCAATTTTCTATCTATTTACGCCACAGTTATGACCCCATTGATTTCAAATAGGCCCGCTGCTTTGGAGGCTCATCTCTGATGCAAACAGTGACAGGCGCTGATCAGCAGCAGCTGAAAGCCTCAGTGGGCCGGCTAAATGTGTGCTTTGTCTCATCAATGACAGGAGCGCGTCGCCGGAGAAACTGGATCAGAGCCGCACTGCCCGGATTTCTCTCCCAACCTTCCGTTCTTAGTTCATGTTTTCGTCCTTTTCCTGATGGTGAACACCTGCCAATCAAAGACCACCGTTCTAATTGATGAAATAACAGTGGGATTAACCCTTTAACACCTGACACTTAAACACAAAATCTTTAACATACTGTATCTTTTCAACCACTTTTCTCCTTCACAATCTACTGGAGTGATCGTGCTAATGGTTGAAAAGTTACAGTAAATCAAAAAACATAAACACTGGAGCTCCAGTGTAAAGGGTTAACCACACATCTTAAGGGCTGATTTTTAGGGATGTAATGATTCAGTCAACCCACGATTTGATTCGATTCACAGTTTTAAAGTCACAATTTTTAAGTTTTTGGATTTTTTTTTCTTCAACGCAATGAATTAAAGGTATTTTAAGGCCAAGAGCTTTTTTGTTGTTGTTTGTTTCCTTTTGCCATCATTAGTACATCAATAACTTAAAAATATGACCCCATGTTTCTGCTGAGAAGAACTGCTCTCTGCCTCTCTATTGTTGTTTTTTTTTACACCCAAAACTCAGCCCCACACCCCGCTATGGAGTCGGCCCACTACGTTGATCATTGTGTTTTTGTGTGTGTGTGCGTGTATATGTGTGGTGTGATTTTAGATTTATTTTCATCTCTACAGTCTATTTAGATACAAAACATGATCACATTTGTCATTTGTTGTGTTTTATTGTGAAATTTGGCTATATTTTAAAACTAATCTTGATTTTCTCATGTAACTTGATGTAACTTCCTGCCCGGATTGACGGAGACGCTCACAAAGTAGACCAGACTCCGAAACAATCCGCTGCACGTGTCACGAGTCGTAGGTTCCTACTCTTTGAGAGATCGGATGCCGTGCAGGAGTCGGGACAACCAGGTTCGACCAATTCAGGGGAATGAAAGTTTATTTTGTCCACAGGGTTTAAA
>NC_050531.1:25073807-25098957 GCF_002922805.2 Oryzias melastigma | reverse complement strand
GTGGCGGAATCTGGAATGCATGTCAAACTTAAATTTAAACATGACATTCTGCATTGCGAAATCAGGAAGTCATTGTTGATGGTTCAAAAGCATCAAAAATGGATCAACCCCCCCCCATGTCACCAGTTTGTCATTTATTGTATTTGTCTATTCCTGAGCGGGATTTGAACCCATGACCTTCTGAATGTGAGTCCGAAGCCATAACCACTTGACCGTCTAGTGGCGGAATCTGGAATGCATGTCAAACTTAAATTTAAACCTGACAATCTGCATTGCGAAATCAGGAAGTCATTGTTGATGGTTTAAGGTGATCACCACAACACTACCTTGAGAAGGGGAGGGGGGCATTGCAGCAGAAGCTGAAAGTTCCAGGGATTCTAGTGTTAAAACATGAACCCTTTGAGACGAGCTGCTTCTGACCACTCTGATCATTTCACTAAGCTGACGTGGAGAAAGGCACTTCTACTTCAGGCACTGGACAGCATCTTTGTTTTTCATCTGCTCTAAGGAACAATAAGAATCAGCGTCAGAACTGAACAAGGGAAAATCAAAAAATGTAAAAGTGTTGGTCAAAGACTGTGGCTGTGGGACCGGCTTTCTTTGACACTATGGTGATCAGCAGCTCTCATGCTTTTAAACCTTTGTGAGCAAAAACAAGAGAGGTGAAGCTGCTGAGAAGCTCCAGCGACTGTTTCCGGGTCTGCGGTGCTGCTCAGGCCACAGGCTTCCTCGTCTCGTCAGCTCCACTAATTGGCATTTCTTTCATTGCACTAATTATCAGCACAGACTCCTATGTTTGAGCTAATTAGCATTTCATGTATGTGTGATTAATGTCAGAGGAAATTAAATCTGCTCAGTTTGGAAATCACGCCGCTCTGCATCCCTATCCCCTCGTTTACACTCACTTTAATTACCACCAGGAGACACAGCTTCTGTTGGACAGGAAAACTGTTTCCTGCATCTTGAACACAAATTGTAATAATTACCTTTTTTTCCCCCACAAATGGCCTCTTCTGGCCTCACAGAATGCAAGGATCTAAAAGATGAAAATCTGACGACGGTTTACTTCTGCAAAGCAATTAGCAGAGCGGTGACAAAAGTCAGCTGAAGCCCGGCAGTGCGTCTCCTCCTTACTTCACTGCATTAATTGAGTCGGTATGATCTAATCATCATGACCCAGTGGCGAGGTTAAGTGTGGCCCGACACGAAGCTCAGATGACACAGTAATGAAAGGAATTACACTCCAGTCGAGTCAGACTCTGGACTTTCCTGATGCCATGACAACCGAGGGCCGGTTATAATTAACTGCAACATGCATGCTAATAGAGTCAGATAACATCCTGGTTTGGAAACGGCGCACGCAACGACTCTGTCTCCAACACTTCAACCAAAAATGCACTAAAGCTTGACCAGGTTACAGGGTCTGAAACTGAACATTTGTTGGATGATTCTTTCTTTTTCACTTTCTTATAGAAACTGGTGCTTATTTAACATTTAAGAAATGCGCAAAAATGAGCACCAGACAAACTTTTACTGTTTTGCTAATCAATAAGAGCTTATTAACTTCACTAACAGCAATGGGAGAAGTGTTAATAGACAGAAAACATGCCGGGTTCTGTACAGTGGTCCCTCGTTTATCACAGGTGAGAAATAACTCCTGGTGCTTTTACTGTGGCATCTGATTGCTCAGTTAATAACTTGAATAACTTAAAATAAATAAAAAAAGAGGGAAAAAATGTCCAGAACATGTTAAAAATGTGTTAGAACAAGAACGGTTATTCTGACCAATATAGTGACTGAGTAACAGCTGTTTATTTCTGATAGAAGTCTCTGGGATTTTGGATTCTTGGAACCTGCAGACACTTCCTGGTTGGACCGCCAGTGGGGAGGAGTCACTCAGTTCACTTCTCATACACTTAAGACACCTAAGTCGGAAGCCACGGCATGAAGCCACATTTTGTTGTCAGTAATATAATAATAAAAGCTTCATCCAAAAGAGAACTGAATCTAACATGAATGTGTTACATTTGGTAAGAAAAAAACCACGAGAGTCACCTTAATGTAAGTGTTGGTTCTTTGCTCAATTTTTTTATTTCTTGTTCTTTATTATTACTGTAAGGCAGCTGTTTTCACACACTTTTTCAACATTTTTGACCACTTTTTCAGAAGACTTAGCTGCAAACAGTTCATTACAAATGTTAAAGGTTTGGGCAGAACGTTAAAAATGTGAGCTCAGAGATGTATTCATGAAATGTTCCAGTGAAAATGTCACGAATCAGACAGTGGGACATACTTGGTGAAAATGTGAGAATGATTAATACCAAACTTGAATGGTTCATGTACAGCAGTCAAAGCATGTCTGTGTTTAAACAGTCTGGCAGCAGCAGAGGAAACATCTACCTTTTTATTTCCTTTGCAGAGCACACATGTCATCTCCCAGGAGTGCTGCAAACGATGCCTGTTACAGATAATTAGTATGAGATCAGAAGAATGGAAGCGAGTCCTGTGCAGTTGAATGAACACAGGCTGTTATAAAGCAGGGTCACTGCAGCAACTTTAATAACAGCAAACAGAGGGGCATCATTCACCATCACCAATGTCCTTCCTTCTCATAAAACTCACAGTCAGAGTCTGATAGCGCCAGATACAAACGTCTCTGTAATCTTTTTGACTGACAGCTTTGTTTCAGGGCTGTATCACTCTGGACTGGACTGACATGGTTCTAATGAACTGGTGCGTGGAGATGACAGGAGGTCCTGTGTTAGGAAATTTCAAGTCAGAACAGCAAACTGTTTTTGTTTTGTAACCATAGATGATCATGCGGAGGGCGACTGTGTACTCGCTCCGTCTGCTGCTCTACAACCAGCCACAGACTGTCACTCATCATGACATGACACCGTCAGCTCCACAGAAGTTTAACTCATGAGCTGACCGCTGAAGAACACTGTGGTACTTCTGCTGCCACTGTTTGATATAGTTCTATGGTGAAAGTCCGTCTGCTTTCAAAGAGATTCTACTTTCATGAACAAGATTGATTCATGCTGTTCATTTTTTAATATTACCAGTTCAGATCCAATCTCTTCTCAACATCAAGAAAGTCCGTCCATCCATCCGTCCGTCCATTCATCCATCCGTCCGTCCGTCCATTCATCTTCTTCCACTTCATCCGGGACAGGGTCGCGGAGGCAGCAGTCTTAGCAAAGATCTCCAGACTTCCCTCTCCCCGGCCACTTCCTCCAACTCCTCTGGGGGGACCCCGAGGCGTTCCCAGACCAGCTGAGAAACATAGTCTCTCCAGCATGTCCTGGGTCTTCCCCGGAGCCTCCGCCCTCCGGCTCTACTCCAGGTCTACTCCGGCTCTACTCCGGGTCTACTCGGGGTCTACTCCGAGCTCTACTCCGGCTCTACTCCGGCTCTACTCCGAGCTCTACTCCGGCTCTGCTCCGGCTCTGCTCCGGCTCTGCTCCCGCTTTACTCCGGCTCTACTCTGGCTCTACTCCGAGCTCTACTCCTGCTCTACTCCCGCTCTACTCCGGCTCTACTCCGAGCTCTATTCCGGCTCTACTCCGGCTCTACTCCGGCTCTGCTCCGGCTCTGCTCCGGCTCTACTCCGGGTCTACTCCAGGTCTACTCCGGCTCTACTCCGGCTCTACTCCGAGCTCTACTCCGACTCTACTCCCGCTCTACTCCCGCTCTACTCCCACTCTACTCCCACTCTACTCCCGCTCTACTCCCGCTCTACTCCCACATGTTTTCTGTCCATAAACACTTCCCTATAAACCTATTCTACAGACTTAATCTATTTCCCATTATTCATGATGGAACATAATGAACATAGCGTTCCCCTTAAATGAGGGAACGCTACTTTAAATCTTTCAAGATCTTTACAATTCCATGAAGTACAAAAAGTTAATTATAATAAGTTAAATTGATCAGGATGTGTCACCATATATAGGATGCAATTTTGCTTTAGTTAATGTCTTATGAAAACGCACGTACAGATAAAAAAACAGTTTTAAGGATCAAACTGATACCTTCATCATCATTTCATCATTCTTTCTCCTCCTGCTCATTTCATGTTTCTTTTCCATGCATTTCATTCTATCCAGCACAATGAGCAGCTTTTCAATGTTAATTTGCTTCATTTATAAATAATTTTAAACTTTAGCTGTAATAGCTGGAGAGAATAACGCCATTCTACTTGACATTTGACTTCAAAAGAGTCATTTTTATATTGAGCTTTGTCTTTAACCTTCAATCTAATTAAGGCTGGTGATTTTCAGCAGCCTGTGAATCCACCCTCAGCAGCGCTAACAGCTGCACGCATGACGTCAGACTCTGCCTCATTGTTTCAGAGACTGTAGTCTGCAATGGTTTGAGTTCTCCTAAGGTTCACCAGTCAGACCGAGGTCTGGACTTTGACTGCATTAAAGCAGTAACTCCTTTTTGGTCTCTCTTGTGTTTGTTATAAACCCACAATAATCAAACGATTTATTACAGCAATAAAAGAAAGTCTGTTTTTGTTTTTATGGGAAAAATTCCACAGACGCCACTGTCACTTTCACCTTCCAAGCTTTCTCCAGTTCCTCTCTGGTATTTCTCCAGTTTCTCATGTTCCTTCTTCTTGATGTTACCATGACTTGGTACTGCCACATCCACCACAACAGCTTTCCTCTGTTCTCTATCCACCACTACAATGTCTGGTTGGTTCTCCATTACCATCCTGTCCGTCTGGATCTGGAATATAGATAGATAGATGTTAGGAAGTCATTAAAAAATGTACTTATTCATCACATTTCTTTTTTAAATATTTGCCAGCCATTTATTATCTGCAAATAATTACAGTATAAAATCACACGCAAAATTGTACATTCAAAACATTTATTTTAAACCCTTTGTAACCTAGGTGCTAAAACTATTTTTTGTGCCAACTTTTGAATTTACCTCTGTATTTTGAATTTGAAAGACTACCTATTCGCTTATTTGGTATCATGTTAATCAGCACAACCTCTCCTACCTTTATTTTGTCAATGTTTTTGAATGAAAATACAAAAAAATCCAGACTAAAGTCACAGATTTGTTTGGGCCACATATATTTCTGAAGAACACCACAGACCTCACAGCTCCATGATGGGATCTTGAACATGTACTTCACTCTGAGGAACTCTTGACCAATCAGAGTGAAGACACGCATGAGAATTTTATGTGGGCTTACATGCTGCATATATTTTTTCTTTTTCTATTTTTCATACATTTATAAAAGAGCATAAGACCCTGAAGCCAAATTCATTATACTATACACTCATACTTGGCCAATAAAGAGGATTGTCATTTTTAACATATAAAAACAGAGTTAGAATATTAAAACAAATACGCTAAATCACTTTAAACTCCAAATTTGCCTTGCAGTGAGCAGGGTTTATCCTAAACCCAGTGCGACGCTGCTTCTCACAGTAGACCTGTTGCTGCACTTAAGACTCTGTGTCCCATCAGCCCAACAACTGCAGCTGCTGTTTGTCTGAAGTGATCACATTGACAACTAAAATAAATGCTCTCTACGGCCGCCTGCCTGACAGACAAGATTACGCAGAACACCCAAAAGAGTTGTCCAGACTCTGAGGCCTTTACTGACTGCCCAATTGCTCCTATAGGGTTAGTCTTACCTATAGGTCAGATGTGGAGGAGTGGACTCCTGCCCCCTTCAGCTCTATGGTGAGCCTGCAGAGGGGTTTATATGAGAAAAGCAAACAAGAGTTCATCTGTGGCTGCACTCGAGAAGGCATTCATCTATAGACATCTGTGTGTGCGTTGGGGTGTGTTTGTGTGGGGAGGGGGTGTAGGAGAATAGGAATGAACAGCCATGAAAGAGATGGCGCGTGATCATTTTGATGGTTATTTCTGAACGTCACCATAAGGCATGTGTCAGATGGACTATTAGTCCAGAGCATATGTGCAGCAAATATGCATGACCAAGCACAGACTCACACTTCTCAAAGCGAACACTCAGAGTATGTGTTTAGATGGCCCATTCTATGCAGTTCTGTCCTGTGGGATCTACTTAAGTGGTGATTATGAGTAAATGGTCATGTAATGACGTGTTGCTTTTTCCTAATGTCCCTGTGAAATGTTCTTGGCTTGAACGGACCCGTGTCCCGAAAGACATCATAATGGACACTGTGGGTCCAGCCTGGCTCCTGACAGCAGACGGGAAATGTGGATAAAAAGCAGCAGGAGAGTTTTCATCTTTGCTCAGCTTGGGTCTGAGCGGATTCTTCCCAAGCACCAACATGCTTGGATTTCACTTTACATGAAAAAAAAAAAAGTTTGAACCTGGTTTAGCAACAGTTTGACAGTTCCACCAAGAAATCTGAACTAGAATCTGTAAACCTCAACTATCTGAATCTTCCTGGAGCAGATGGAAGGACTTACAGCAAACCTGTTGATTGTTAAAAGAATCAAGTTGGTTCTAAAGTATGGACCAGTTTTCTGTGACGGTTCTGGTTCTGTTCTTGAGTTTGGAATACCTGGCCCTGCATGAAGAGGTGTGTCACAGCAGGTAGCTGGTCCTGGATTGAGTACTGTATGCTGTGGATGCAAGACAGCATAGAGAACAAAACAATGTCAGTAACCTGTTTTGTCTTCCTATACATACTACAGATTAAAACAGAATATAATTTCTTTCGAACGTTGTAAAATACTCTAAATCTCATGACGAAGACAAGAATCTGAGTATTTCCTGAAAACATGGAAGAGGGGAAAATCTAGGAGCCGTCCAACAAAACCCCCAGAAATTCACCTAAATCTGAACTGTTTTCAGCTTCCATTGATTTAATGTGAAAACTCTACAAAGTCAAAACAAAAAAGAAATATATTTTTAAAAAGTGATGTGACATAAGAAGTAAACCTGACATCACCACAGCATGGTTACAAGAACAGAAGGTAGAACGTTTGGAGCAGAACTAAGACGACCAAACCTCGATCCAATAACAGACACAAAACCAATGGGGTTCTGTGAGTGAAAACAATGTATTTATTGACCTGATGAATCCCAGCAGACAGAAAACAACAGTGGTTTTATAGAAACTATGAATAATATGAACTTTTACCTGAACAAACCAAGCAGAATCACAGTGCATTGAAAACATCTTTACAGTGTTGAATCTAATAGGAAACGTGGTGATTTGGCACACGCCAGTCTTTACAGCGTATGTATAAAATCCTCTCAAAACACATAAATACTGTTAAGAACATATAATGCAATTAATTAATTAAAAAACAATCTAACAGTAAAAAACTGGAACACAGTGTAAAGATGTAAGTCAAGCCGACGACAAGTTTTAGAAATATTCTGTTCACTATACAATAATCCTTCAAAGGATCCATAAACTCATAAAATGTACTCGGTTAACAAGTAACCTTCAAAATGTTTGTAATGTGAACATTTTGTGCAAGCAATTTATTAAGCTGAAAAAAATGAAACTATATAAGAGTAAATTAGCAAACATAAGAACAATGAAAAAATAATACAAAGACAACACAATAAAAGCAATACTAGAGGAATTTGGAAGGTCCTAAATAAAACAAAGATGGAGAATAAAGATCATTTGTATCCACATTATTTTTCTGACAGCAGGGGGGAAGATCTTATTATGAACAGTATAATTGATCATTTCAATTTAATACTGAGAATGCAGGACCTGAGCCAGCAACAAACATTCCACAGAATGGAGATTAAAGCCAGTAGACTGTCTGATAACTAGAATCCCACATGTGTCCTCCACCTGTAAGTGAAATGGAAATTAAAACAACTGTTAATAAATATAAACAACATAAGGCATCTACAGACTACAATAATATTGACATGATATTGATTAAAAAGGCAACATAGGAAATATTAAAACCCCTAACATACATTTGTAATTAATCATTCCAGACTGGAATTATCACTGAAAATGACCAAAGTCATTCCATTGTACAAACATGGAGATGAACACTTTCAGTAATTACAGACCTGTCTCTTAGTTTTTAATGATAAACTAGAAAAATTATAGACAAACATAAATAATTAAATGACAATATGGGTCTAGAGGTAATATGTCATCTCCAATGGCCTAATAGAGGCTGCGGTAGAATGCCATGGAAAGAAATATGCAGAAATATCATTTATTGATCTTCAGAAAGCTTTTGACACAATAAATCATTCAGTACTAGGCCTACTTAAAAAAAATAGATGAATATGGTATCCGGCGTGTAGCATGGAACTGGAATAAAAGTCATTTGACAAACAGACAACAGTTTGTTAAAATGGGTAAATACCTGTCAAGATGTCAGGCCGTTGTTTGTGGTGTTCCTCAGGGTTCAGTTTTAGGTCCTGACTTATTCAAACTCTACATTAATGACCTTGTTAACATGTTACAGTTATTAAAGAAATGTTATTTGTTGATGATACAAATATGCTTTTTTTAGATTATAACTTTAATAACCTTACAAATTTAAATCATGAATTGACAAAACAAAAACATGAATTGACATAAACAATCCATCTAGAAAATACTATGGTAGTCATGCTTGGTTATCATAAAAAATATACATAAATGTGTACAAAAATAGAGACAGTATGCCAAGATAATTTCCTGGGTGTAATTTTTGGCAATAAATTAACTTGCAATCAGACATATTTAGAGTAAATTTTCTAAAAGTATTGCAATAATTCATACAATTGATTAATTTATACATGCAAATCACGTCATACTCTCTATTGGTCACTAGTGATACCACATTTAATATATTGTATTGAAGTGTGGGAGATCTTCATAATCCTAAATACTTTGACCATAATGACAGATTATTTCTTAATTCCAAATAATGTACATTTTTGGATGAAGCTTATTATATGCAGTAGAACTTGTCAATAAATGTAGTTATAAGGTTTTACCTCGTAATATTCACAAAGGGAAGGAGATTACTCTGTAAGATGATACAGTATTTTTAAACAAACAACAGTTAGAGCAAGTAGGAAAAGTATTTGTGTCAGTGTACGGAATTAACCTGCAGAATAGACTCATAAATGAGTACAAACTATGCCCAGACATTAAACATTTTACTAATAAACTGGAAGAAAAACTGCTTCTAAATTACAAGATGGGCAAACGAAAATTAAGAAATTTCCTAATACTGATTGTGTAAAACATATACATATCACTGTGTGGCCTATTATTGATTGATATGTGAAAAGTAGTTAAAAGGGTAGGCTCAAATACGCCTCTGCCTATCCTCTTTTCAAACATGTATTTTTTAAGTTCAGTTTATTGGAAATTTAAAAATCTAAAAGTTTTTTTTCCTTAAGATAGTGATTGTATTGATTATTTTGTATTGTTTGACATGTTTGAAATAAGTCTAATCTGTATCTGGAAAACCCCCAACTCAAAATCAATCTACTGTATATTTCTAATATTAAGTTCACTAAAGTTAATCATTTCAATAAATCACAATTTTCCTAAATTGATTTTATAGACATTTAACGTGACTGATTAAAATCAAGATTTTTTTTTTGAATCCCTGCCCCAAGCAACCCAAACACCACTCTCAATAATACATCTGTGAATGAAGACGAGGCCTACATGAGCTTCCTGAGGCTCCTCATTGTCACACAACTAGGTCTGTGAAACTTGTTCTCCACATTTGACCCCTCCCCTGGTGGAGCGGTGAGCTGCAGACACAGCTGCGCACGGGAACCATTTGGTGGTTCAACCCCCAATCCAACCCTTTAATGCTGAGTGTCCAGCAGGGCGGCACTGGGGCCCACTTTTAGTCTTTGGTATGACTCGGCTGGGATTTGAACTTGCAACCTTCCAGTCTCAGGGCGGACACTCTACCACAGGGCCACTGACATCCTCAAGACTCATTGTTTTGACCATAGAATGATTTGGTAGGTCATTTTATATACTTACGCTTTATTTTGTTTGTCTTTTTAAGGGGGAAATAATTTGATTTTTTTTTAATTAAAACAATAAACACATTTTAGAAATGCTTTGTTTAGTTTGAATCAGTCACACTTAATGAGAAAATGTCCTTAGAACTACAGAATGTTTGAATGGATTTTTCCGACTGTTATAAGAGTCTGTTATAAAAGGCTCACAGAAATGCAGTGACTGAGGGGTTGGGTCAACTCTTACACATTTTCCAGAGCAGATAATGAAATTCCAAAGCCCCCATGAAACAAGAGAATAAAACAAAACCAGGCATGGATTCTCCTGCAGTTCCTGTTCTAGAGTGAACATTTCTGCCTTCTCTCTGGAAACCATCATGAAGATGGAGGCTTCAGAGAAAATGACTGGACTCTGAGTGTGAAGCTTCGTTGAACTCACCAACTCTGAAGAAAATATTATTTATTATTAATGATCTAATCTGGTTTCCTTCTTTCCTGAAAGCGCTCTCTTTTGACTTCTGAACATAAATCTAAATGTGAAAAAGTTGATGATGACTTAAAAACAAGTACGTTAAAGTCTTTTATGAAACGGAGCAGCATGCCTCAATAACCCCAGAAGACAGGAAGGCGGAGGCTGAATCATCTGCATTCATGAAAGGATTCCTAACCTTGCTTTCTCACATGTATGGAGAAGAGGAACATGCACTCCTTCAGTCAGGTGCCAATTATTTTTCAACACGCTGCTCCACTCAGACAGGTAGGAAATCCCTACCACGGGGCTGACAGGCAGCCCCACAGCTGCCTGGATTACCATGAAGAAACAGCTCAAATATTAAATGATAAACTTCTAATACTTGATGCTTAAATAACCTCAGGACTCTTGGGCCACTAAGGATGCTGCTGGATGAGTGAGCATGTTTCTGTCACGGTCTGCAGGCTTTCTTTAGTTCTGTTTTATTCCTTCATTTTGCTCCGTTATTATTTTCCTATTATTTATCTTTGATCTTCACCTTATTCAAGCATAAAATGGCGAACTCAAAGATGATCCAGTTATTTGTTCAACCTGAACAGCAAAGTTTTCAATTCTTAAACCTCCTAAGAGGATTAGGGCATTATTCTCCTGCCCGTTCAGTTCTGAGGATTTGGACCAAAAGCCCTTCAGCATAACCTGTTGGTCACTTAAATAGACCATTAGGATATACTTAGGATAATCTGAATTTGTCGGAGGGATTTTGACAAACTACAAGAACCTGTATTCATCAAGCTGATATATATTTTTTGCATTTGACCATTGCTGTTAGTTGTATAAATAGAATTAAACTAATTCCAACAACTGGTTTTGATAAAATACATCAGAATGAAAAGGTCAAAAATCCCTTCATAATTCACTCCTTTCTGCTGACATCTCTCCTTTAAAGTCTTACTCTTCTGTTTCCTGGAGAAGTTCCCAAACTCCCAATCTTTTGTATGTCAGTCCAAGACCCTCTGCTCTAATTTATGCAAACAAATCAATACACTTGCTAGCAGCAGAAGTGGCAAATGTACAGTAATTGTTGTCATGACGACCAGCATTGCACTGCAGAGGCCCAGCTTGGCATTCTAACTGCTGTTTCAGTAAGGGGTAAAAATGACCCCTTGGCAATTCTGGTATTGAGTTCCATTTTTTCTGTGCAACCATTCAAGTTCTCTGCCTAATTTATTAGACTGTTTGAGAAACGCTCATGATCAGTCAAATGCATTCATTTATTTCATTTATTTATTTTTTTTGCAGTTACAGTCTTTGAAACCAACAGAACCTCACATCTACCTTCTTCCAGTTACAGTGTCAAAGACATGAAAAGAAAACAAACATCAAAACTTTATAGCCAGATGTTGAGAACAGGACGAGAAGAATTTCAACTCTGGAGCTAAAGCTGAGGAGTTAAAAGGGTAAAGTAGAAGCAAAAGTCCAACTATGAGGGTAAGATATTTTTGGATTCATATTATTGTATCATAAAGACTCTAATTCGGAGGTTGACCCGTACGGATGCTGCAGTGTTTGGGTTGTCCGAGTCAGTGGGGGGGTTGCATGGTTTTATGACATATGAGTGAGGATGTAATACAAAGCTCTTATGCCACGTTCAAGTTAGCATTATTCACTACCGCCGTATGTGTAGATACAGGCTGTCTGCAGCCAAAAAACAGGTAAACCTGAACTGGCCTGGGTCTGCAAGGAGCACAGACTTATCTTATGAACAGCCCTTCAGCCCCCCTGGTGCAGTTTATCGTATATGACATGCCCTCTCTCCCCTACTTCACCATTACTTACCCTTGTGTGTTGTGCATTTGCAGAAACCTGTTGCTTACTGTAAAACAGAATGTCCATGAACATGTTTGCCCTCATCAAGCGATCCATGACCTTGCTGCAGCACCTTGTGCTCCATAAATAGTTTTTCGTTTTTTCACCTGCAAACAGCCTGTATTGTGACTAAAGCAGAGTTTCTGAATTTGATTTGTATCCACAACTTTATGAATCACAATTCTAAAAATAGAACTGTCCCAGTTTTTCTTGAATTGCACGTTTAAACTAAATTCTGGTATTTCTGTGTAAGCATGCAGTCCTAACTCTAATCCTAACCCGTCAGCAGGATGCCAAATCAGTTCATCTGAAGAACAATAATGCATTAGACCCGCAAGTTTGAAACAGCTGAAAAACATATAACATGCGCTGGTTAAGCATTTCTGTACAATGTGTTAGACTCAATTCCAGAAGAGCTTTCAACTGGTTCAAATCCTGTCTTTCAGAGAGAGATTGTATTGTTAATATGAACAGTTCCTCATCTGGGAATCACAGATGTGTGGGGTGCCTCAAGGCTCCATCCTGGGTCCAGCACTTTTTAAACTGTACATGTTTCCACTTGGTGACGTCATCAGGAGGCATGGCATAAGTTTTCACAGTTATGCAGATGACACTCAACTATATGTAGACGTCTTTCCTGATGACATAAGACCCATGGAGGACCCTTTTAGCTGCATTTTAGAGATACGAAGATGGATGGGAGAGAACTTTCTGCAGCTCAATCAAGACAAAACAGAAGTTTTAGTTATCGGTCCTCAGGCTGATAGAGCGAGGGTCCAATTTGATCTGTCTGTGATTGTGTGTGACAAGGTTAGAAATCTCGATGTAATTGTAGAGGCAGACCTTAGCTTTGAAGCACATCCAAACCAGGTGACTAAGACAGCTTCCTATCGTCTGCGTAATATTTCCTGAGTCAGTCCCTTTCTCTCCAGAGCCAGTCCTGACATTCGAATTCACGCTTTTAAAACATCTAGATTCGATTACTGTAACGTTCTTCTTTCTGGTGTGAAGAAAAACACAATTCATCGGCTGCAGTTGGTCCAGAACACGGCTGCACGCCTTTTGACCAAAACCAGAAAGAGGGAGCACAATACACTGATTTTAGAGTCCCTGCACTGACTCTTGTCAGCTTCAGGATCGATTTTAAGATTCTTTTATTAGTTTATAAGAGTGTTAGTGGTCTCGGACCTTCTGATCTATCTGAGCTACTTTTAGTCAATGAACCTCCAAGAACCCTCAGGTCCTCAGGTGCAGGACTGCTGAACGTGCCTAGAGTTTGAACAAAAACCCACAGCGAAGCCTCATTCCAGCACTGCGGGCCTCACCTGTGGACCAGCCTGAGGAGGGGAGGACTCATCGACTGAGGAGGTTTTTAAGAAAAACCTTCTTAAATAATCTGTTTAGGTTAGCTTTTAACTATCTTTTAATGTTAAAATGTTTTAATGTTAATCTATTAGTTTGTGTGTGCATGTGTGTGTGTCTATATAAATATATATACATATATATGGGGGTTGTTTTTCAAACGTTATTGCTTTTTTTGTTGCTATATCAAGAGGGTGTTTATTGTGTTGTTTGTTTCTACATGTAGAGCAATTTGAGATGTATTTTTATATGAAAATGGCTTTAAAAAAAAAAATTGAATTTGAATTTAAATTTGAAGAGAGAGAGTTTCTGCCAAGTTGGGATGTTCTGCCACACCTCCATTTTGAAGGATAAAGAAAAGATTTTCTTCACTATAAGGTCAGAGAGGATCAACCTGGAAAATGATAAAAATGTTAACACATCCTTTTAAAAAACTGGAATTTTTAGCCTTTTATGGCATCTTGAACATAAAAGCATCATCTGGCATTAAATCCAGTCAGCAAGGCAGGACAGCAAGACCTGTGCGAAGTTAACCAAGATGCAGTAAATGCATTTGGCTCAGCTTGACATTGTTGGTGATAGGAAGCTTTGGAATATTTTGAAATGCTAAGCACAACTACTACTGTCATGGGTTGTGTTTTAGAATAACTGAATTTCAACAGACTGGCAGAAGCTGAAAGCAGAGATCATGGCAGGGTGTCCAGTTTCTGCTCTGGTTTTAAAATGGAATAGAGCACAGTGGAGCTTCACAGTGGGATGCAGGAGAAACGCTTCAGTCTGTGGAGCGACTCCCACTCATTAGAGCATACATGGATTATATGACAACCACCACAGCACCAGGTGCCAGAGGGCTGCTAAAAAAGTTGAATTTAATATTACAGCGGGTCAGAATGAAGGCTAAGCCCAAACATTCAGAAACACTGCAAGAGCAAAAGGTGTTTTGTCAGATCTGGAGTAAGTTTGAGCGGTGAAACTATTCCAAATGGGCATGAAAAGCTAATTAATCCTTTAACATTGAAGGTGTTGCTGGTGACTCCAAATTAACACACGCTCTTTGACCACCCATAAATCTTTGACTGTTTGAGCTGACTGAGGTGGAGAAAAGCAGCTTTTAATGTCAACGTTCTAACTAAAAGTACAGCATCCACTGGAATTACTTTAAATGTGTTTGAAGAGTTATGGTAGTTGAAACACTGGAGCTAAAGACCCAATGTTAAAGGTCCTGGGAGGTGGGATGAAGTGGTTGTCCATGTCAAAATGGCCCATGGTAAACTGAAACTAAGGTGCTTTCAGTTTGGTCTGAACCACATAACAGCTGTTGACCATCTATGATATTCTTCACCCTAGAGAACTATTGCTGAGTGATTTTCACCCAGCCAAAAGTATTTACATTGTTTTAAATTTGTTGCATTTTTTGAGTGTCATGGGTCCTTGGGTAAAGTCTCACATGTCCCAGGAATGAGTGGACCAGAGCCCAAGTGTACAGTATCATTATTTCTTTTTTAAGGATTTTTTTCTTATCAAATTCCTACTTTTTCAGTTATTTTCAAGCATGTTCTTAGGATCTTCTTTTGCTTTTTTCTTCACTTTGTTGTATAAAGCACAGTTTGAAATAAAAGAAAACTCCTCTAATTTATCATGTGTTGTCATATCATGATCTATTTTTTATGACAAATGTTTTTGCTTTTTTATATCAGGTAAAAATTACCCGGCAAAAGTGATGGTATAACTTTTTATAGCAAAAGTGTTCTCGGGTTAAAATAAAAATTTCCATTGTAATTTCAAAATAAAGCTTAACATTATTTAAGATGACATGTCATAATGCCCCTTTTACCACTGAAGATAACCCAGAAACAACTGAAGGTAGTTAGCTACTGAAGATTTAGTAATGGATTTGGTGGTGGGCGTGGAACCCTTATCTTCCAGTGGAGGAAGGCCTGCAAGCAGCATCTGCAATTCCAGGAGGAAGTACGAAGTTGGTTTAACTTGAAGTTCATAGTTGGTCTTTTGTAGTCCAATCAGGAAGACGCAGCAGAGATTCAGAGAGCCACAGAACGGATGAGGCTTGGTCGACTGCGTGGAAACTTAAACACGATGACAGGATCAGCATCAGGAGCAAAAACAGTAGCTTGGTCGAGGTGGAAACTAGTCAGCAACGAGGAGACTCACATGAAACTTGATCACAACCAAAGTAACAGAGGGCAAGAGAACATGGAGCCTGATTGCTGAAGTTTTAGATGAGTGAAGAGAGCGGGACAAGGTAGACAGGGGGGTGGGACAAACCACTCCTCTGCGGTCCAGGGGGAGGGGGACTGATGTAAACTAACTAACGGTTGTTAGACGGACTCCCTAGTCAACAGAGATGCACCGCAGACGGACCTGAGTCCCTTCGTTGTTAAATAAAAATGTTTGTTAAACTGGGTTTCTTCTTGCTAATTGATGACTCAACAGGTCCCATCTATATTCGTTTAACCTCTTTGCTGTTTCCTCATCTTGTGCAGAGTGGCATTGCTAAGACTAAACCGGTTAGGAAAAGTTTAGTCTATCCAGACTTGTCTTCTTAGATATATCTGCCTCTTCATTCATCTCTATTCTTTGTCTTCCTGTCCTTTATTTTTTCATCTGTCTTGGTGAATGGCATCTGTCAGAGTAATAGCTGTGCTTAGATAGTTATTGTGGTTGATGTTGAAGGCATTGAGACCCCATGACCTGCGTGTACACTCACACCATGACAGGAGGAGTATAAATGTTTGTTTGGATGTGAAACAGCTCTGCTATAATAAGACCCCACGTATGTACGATAGCGCAGCCTGGTGTCTTTCTTAAAGATCAACCAATGAGTCAGAAAATCCTTTAAAGTATGTGCTTGGCTTCTGATAAATACCACATTTAAACAAAAGATAAATACTTTAAGCCAGTTTACCCTTTATTTCTTAGCTGTCAGCGAGTACCGGAACTAACACGTTTTATGAATCACCATACTGAAGGAACACTTAATGAATTCACAGTAGTTCTGAAGCTGAGAGAAGCAGCGTTGTTCTCATATGTAACATTTCAAACAAAGCTGCTTTTGTCAGCTTCAGAAATGTTGAAATTTCATTGATTTCATAAACGATTGACGCTTTATGGTAATTCAAGGAGCATAAACACCTGAGCCAGAGCTCTGGTGTTAAAGGGTTAAATCTCTAACTATTGCAGAATAAAAAGTATCACTTTCCTATCACTACTCTCTTTGAGTGCAGATAAACAGTATTGTTCTGTCAGACTTATTTCAGGAAAATAATTAAATAAAAAAGTAACTTTAACAGGTGCAAATGGGTAAAACTTTGAAACCCCTTTCTGATACAGACATGTTTCAAATAGTGCTTTAAGACCCAGGTCCTCAGGACACACTGTCCTGCATGTTTGGGATCTTACACCTAAACACACCTGGTTTTGATGAGTATGATTGTATGGTCTCTGGAGAGACTGATGAGGATCTGAAACTGGTGTGTTTAGTCAGAGGAGCATTAATCACCTGCAGGACCATGAGTCCTGACGATACATCAGTTCAAAGATTTTCCTCTAGCTCCTCCCTCAGACTAATCAGTGGGTATTGAACCTGTGACAGCAACCTGAAGGCTTTGGACTGAAGAATCATTAGTCCTTTGGCAGTTCCAATTTTTATACAAGCCCTGCAGGTTAATGTTCATTGAATGCTTTGTCGCTCCACCCTTTCAAACAGCTGCCTGCACAATAGACACCACCAATAACGTCCAGTTTTTACTTCACCTCGACTCCAAAATGGAATTTCTTACAGTCACCCCCTCTTAATTTAAAAAGGTTAATTAATGGTTTAATGGAAAATTGTTTCAGGTTTGAAAGCAGCACATTGTATCTAGTCTGGAGGAATTCAGTCTAAAAGATCTCAGTAAATTCTGTTGTCCTCAGTGCAGCATTGATTAGTGACAGTCAACCATCACTTACTGCAACCAATCAGCAACAGCCGGAATGCCCACATGACTTTGCCACACCCGAGGCAGCTTAACAGAGTGGGTTACATCGAATTCATCAAAACACAAAACTCTTTTTAATGATTAAAATTGCATTCTCAGAATTCAATGTCACTTTCAGCTATAGATCCAAACAGTCTGTCTGGTACTGATCTGAGAACAAGTAGAGCTTTTTATGACCAAGATCGCACCTTCACCAACAAAACCCTTGATGACAGTCAGTTCAGAAAATGCTGGACCAGAAGGCCCAACAGATTCTGATAGAACAGTATGGCACCTTGACTCTATAACAGTGGAGGGGATAGTGGTTTCTGAATGAGAAAAGACCATATTTATCCTCTCAACACCGAAACAGGAACATGTTTGTCCCTAGTTGGAAGCTGATGGAGAACATTCATGAGCAGAAGAGGGTTCCAGTTCGTGTTACTGTGTACTGTGTGTCAGCATCTCACAACAGGTAAGAGTTGATCTCAGTAGTTACCAAGAGAGGATCATGGGAAACAATTCTTACAGAGCTGGACTTTCAGGACAAGTCAGACCACCTTCCTAGTCAATGGCCATGAAAAAGATCAGACACAGAAACATCCATCCATGATCCATTCATCTGTCCGTCCATCCATCCATCCATCCATCCATCCAGTCATCTGTCTGTCCTTCCATCCTTCCATCATCCATTCATCCGTCCGTCCATCCATCCATCATCCATTCATCATCCATCCATCCATCCATCCATCCGCCCGTCCGTCCGTCCGTCCGTCCATCCATCCGTCTATCCATCCTCCATTCATCCATCTGTCCATCTATCCGTCCGTTCATCCATCCATCCATCTGCCCGTCCACCCGTCCGTCTGTCTGTCCATCCGTCCATCATCCATCCATAATCCATCCATCCATCCGTCCGTTCATCCATCCATCCATCTGTCCGTCCATCCATCCATCCATCATTCATTCATCCGTCCGTCCGTCCATCCATCCGTTCGTCTATCCATCCATCCATCCATCCATCCATCATCCATTCATCATCCATCCATCCATTCGTCCATCTATCCATCCGTTTATCCATTCTCCATCCGTCCGTCCATCCATCCATCCATCATCCATACATAATTCATCCATCCATATATCCGTCCATCTTCCCAACCTGTTGAGGCCACATGCTGCTGGAGCCTATCCAGTAACTGTTAAGTCAAGTACACCCTAGACAGGTTTCCAGGTGGTTATAAAACCTCAAAAAACACCCCTGGAAAATGAACAGGAAAACAGTTGGTGTTCCAGTTAAAAGTCTGTTTCCAGAGTTTTAGTATTACCAAGCATCCCAGCTTTAGTGAGGGCGGTGCACCGTCTGAAAACACCTGAAACAGCAGCGCCCCTCTCCTCCTGCAGAGCAGTCTCAATGACAAATTCACTCACACCTCCAACAAGATCTGACAAAACACCTGCAACCACACAAAAACAGCTTCCGTTTGAAGAGGGAAGGCCCATTTCCAGTTAATGTTCAGGCATGCAGGTGATTTTGGTTTTGCACACATCTCACACCTTCACTTTTACAAATGCAGTAAGACTGAGGAGAAGGAAATCAGGAATCCTACATGGAATTGTCTTTAGGGTGTCTGCGGAGAGGCTGTGTTCATGAATATGTAGAGCGATGTGCTGAAGCCCTTCATTCACACTCCGGCAAAAAAGACAGTCATTAGCCGACCCTGCAGTTCCATCAGAATGGGATTTCTCTCTGGCATAAATGTGGCTTTTGGAGCAGCGTCAAACCGACGACAAAAGCTTGGCGGCTCTAACAAGGCTAACCTTGTACTCGTCAGAAAAATCCATTTTGTGCTGAAGGTATTCAGAAGACTAGGCCTCCATCCCTGCGGGGCTTCATTATCAAGCATGACTTTTGTGCTTGCTGAAGAGGTTTGACTGTGATGTGTAACGTTATTCAAATTGTAATGAGGCCTTTTTTGAATTTTGAATTCCCCCCTCCTGTCGCTCTCTTCATCTTCTGTCAGTGTGCGTTTCATTTGCAGCTCTTCCTCCGTTCGCTCTCCTGGGCTCAGGTGCACGTCCCCTCACCAGCACCTGGTCGTCTTTAATTACAGCCTGGGCTCTGATCGCGCTCTAATGGGCCTGGTAAAGGAAGAGAGGGACAGCTCCTGGAGAGGTGTTTCTATTTGCTGTTCTCCCTCCTACACTCCTGCGCTCCTTCGTTTGTTCTGTCTTTCTCTCTGGAAATGATCTGATTACTGTCACGGACTCTGTCACGCTCCCAACATCGCCAACCTGCTGACATGAAGAATTTATGCTCCTTTAAGCAGCTGTCAGACCAAAACCGTCGGCTGTCAACGGTGACAATGTAGGCTGTGGTGAAGAGCAGGAACTGTCATTCATCCAATCATTTGTTCTCGTTTATTCCTTCCTTCATAAATTCATCTATTGTATTTTATTGTTTGTGTTTTTTCTCTTTTTTTTCTTTAAACCATTTGTATCATCCATTCATTCTTCTTCCACAGCTTCTTTCTTCTCCTTGATTCATCCTACCTTCCTTCCTGTCTTGCATTGATCTTTTATTCCATCCATCCATCTTCTGGACTGCAAGTTCAGTGTTCTCCACTTCAGCACTAGACCTCACAGTGTTCACTTTGGAGTTGGACCTGTTGAACATCAGGGCTGCGTGGTGGTGCAGTGGTTAGCACTCGTGCTTCACAGAAAGAAGGTCCCCAGTTCAAGTCCTAGCTGGGGAACCTGAAACAAAACCTCAAACTGGGGACTTTTCTGTGTGGAGTTTGCATGCTCTCCCTGTGTGTGGGTGAGCTTTCTCAGGGGACCCTGACTTCCTCCCACCATCCAAAACCAAGCTTCATAGATTAGTTGATTACTCTAAATCAGTGTTCTTCAATGTGTGGCTCGCGAGCCAAGTGCAGCTCTCAGAGCTTTACTTGGTAGCTCTAAATTGGATTTTGTTTTTTTTTTAATACACGAGTAATAGCTAAGTAATTTATCTTAATTTTTATCTGCACATTTTTACTCAATTTCAGAGTTATAAATACTTATTTGAGTTCCATTTCCTAGTCTGCCTACTTTTCTTAAGGGTATTAAATTTTTCAGATTCACAACAGGCTTCAAATCAGCGTTTACGACAGTAAATGAATGGTCACGGCAGCGCTGCCCTACTTGACTGTCGTGATGCTAGCTAAATAGCGGCAGCAAAAAAAAAAAAAGGATGGATCGATTTCTGATTAAAAAAACAGGAAAAAATACTGGCAAATGGATGCAAAACCCTGAAAGGACGACTGAGGATGTGATTACAGAGGAGACACAAAACAAAAGTCCAGGGGAAGATGCAGGTGAGGGGATGAGCACGCAAAATACCAGTGCTCTGCAAAAAAGATGAAAAGTAAGAGCAATACAAGACGAACACAGGAAATTTCAAGAGAATTTTTATTTGTTCTTCACAGGGCGGACCCTCTGTGCTTAAAATGTGAGCAAACTTTAACTGGATTTATTTGAAATTTCAAAACTGTGCATCTCAAATTTAACAAAAGTTATCCACCTGACAGTGAACCCAGAAAAAATAAAGCATCACAGCTGACTGCTTCATTTTCAGGACAGCAAAATCTCATTCACAGAACCGCCTCATCTGCAGAGGTTTTAACGGAGGCATCATATGAGATCGCATGGATTTTGGCACGGACTAAAAAACCCTTTTCAGACTCTGAGTTAGTGAAGGATTGTTTTTTAGCATCCGCAGAAATATTATTTACTCATTTTAGCAGCAAGGATGCAATTATCAAGCAGACTAAAGGATTACAGCTCTCAGATTCAACAATTACAAGAAGAGTTGAAGACATCGGACAGAGCATACAGGAGCAGATGCTGACTGATTTACGTGGCGCACCTTGTTACAGCATGGCAGTGGATGAGAGCATCGATGTAACTGATACTGCTCAGCTTTGTGTTTGGGTCAGGTTCCCCAGAGAGGATTCTTTTTGAGAGGAAATGATATGTTTACTACCAATGGTTGGATAAACTAGAGGTGAGGACATTTTGAACGCCTTCTGATTTTTTTTGAAGAAAAGCGCATCAGCTGGTCCCGACTTGCAAGTGTGTGCACTTATGGCGCACCCAGCATGCGCGGCAAAGGGAAGGGTCTCATTGGGCTTATGAACAAAAGAGATGATATCCCCGGCTTTGTCAGTTTTCACTGCATCATCCATCAACAATCACTTGTGTCCAAGCTTAGAAACCAAAAGTTCCAAAATGTGATGAAAACAGTGGAGCATGTTGTGAATTTTATTGTTTCAAGAGCTCTGAATCACAGGCAGTTCAGGCAATTAACAGAAGAATATGACAAAGAGTACAGCGATTTGGTGATGCACAGCGAAGTGAGATGGCTATCTCGTGGAAAAGTTCTTGAGAGGTTTCTGAGCCTTCTTCCTGAAATCTGCACATTCCTGGAAAGCAAGAGAAAAAGATCAGCCAGAGCTGAAAGACCCAGGCTGGATCATACAGCTGACCATTCTCACAGACATCACCGGCCACTTAAATGCTCTGAACCTGCAGCTCCAAGGGAGATGCAAGCTTCCAAGTGATATGATTCGAGCTGTCAGAGCATTTCAAACCAAAATAAGTGATCTATGGATACCTGATGAAAAACACAACCACTTCCCCAAACTCAAGGAGTTCCTCACTAAAGATCCATCCTTGGAGCAGCACTTTTCTCATTCTGCACTTGTGGAGGTTTTGAATGAGCTGAAAGGAGAATTTGAATGCAGGTTCAGTGATTTTAATGAACAAAAAGACTTTTTTAACTTCATTGAAAATCCCTACCATCTGAGTGTAACCCAGCTTGCACCAACCATCACACTGCTCGCTCCTCTCAATCGTGCCAGGATTGAAAGTGAAGTCATTGGGATCCAGAGTAAAGTCAATTTTCCAGGTGTCATTCACTTCTGGAATCTAGTTTCTGAAGCAGACTTTCCAACTTTGAAGCTCCTTGTGCAGAAAGTGATGTCCTTGTTTTCCAGCACATACACATGTGAATCTACCTTTTCCACAATGAACACAATCAAGAGAGAACAGAGGAACAGACTGACCAATGCTAACCTGGAATGTCTTACTCGCATTGCTACAATGAACTACAAGACATGAAGAAAGTCAAGGAACTGCATACCAGCTTCCGTGCTTCCCTGCACTAAGGTACATGCACACACACACTTTTTGGCTGTGTGTTTTAAAGCAGTGTTTCGATTACACACAATTCTTTTGTACCGGGGATGTTTTCTGTTTTCTCTTTGGTCCGTCAGCGTGGCTCTTCTTTAAAAAATAGTGAGGACCACTGCTCTAAATCATGGGTGCCTAAACTGGGGCCCACAGGCCAAGTTTGGCCCGCCAAGTCGTGGCTGTAGAAGTCGCTAAGTGTTAAGTTAAAACCTGTTACCCATTTGTCATTGATTCTCTATGACACAGGTGTCGACCTCCAGCCCTCGAGGGCCGCCGTCCTACATGTTTTCCAACCAAGCTCCCATAAGAGCTTCTTATTGGCTAAACACACCTGATCCAGGTAATCAGCAGCAGATAAGACAGGGTCTCTGGAAAATCAGGAGGACGTCGGCCCTCGAGGACTTGAGTTTGACACCCCTGCTCTATGATGTTCCAAAACTCTATGGCTGTAATATACTTTCAGCCTCCGGGTGGCGCTGTTTGAACTTTCTTTGCCTGGGGCTATGGGGTGAAACAACCCCAAAGTGAGCCAGAACTGGGCTTTTTTGTGTTTTGTGTCCCAAGAACCTTCAGTCACTTCCGATACTTTTAGCTTTCAATTAGCCAAGATGGAGCGACAACAGCAAACGGATAAAGTCTGAAGACCAGCTCCATGTCTCTCTTGAGGATCCCAGTTTGCTGTTTTGATTGGAAGAAAGTTTGTTTTAGCTTGCTCTTGTTTTTCAATTAAAAATGTCCAGTCAGGCCTTGCTGTTAAAGGTTCCAGGGACAAATGTTACTTTTAATTCTTACTAATACAGGAAACAATATTCTTTATTTTCTTTTATTTCATGACATACAAAAAAATATAGTATTTGGCCCGCGGACGGGGATCCATTTAGATTTTGGCTCTTTGAGCAAAAAGTTTGGGCGCCCTGCTCTAAATTGTCCCTATAGGTGTGAAGTCAATAGGTGAAGTCAAAGCAGCATCTCATTGGTCATTCTTCAGGTAAAGTCATTCCGCTTATTTTCCCACCTTTCACATTCAGATCTTCCATGAAAATCCAAAATGAATTTCGGTAAATAACTGTAACTCCTTCTCGGTGAATATGTGAGTGTTGCATCATGTCCAGAGAGTGAAAGTTACTTACTTCCAAGTACATCTAAATCTCGTCTTAGTTTAAGTTTTTCTCCTTGTGTGTTTGAATTCCGTATGACACAGATGAGTATCACATAGACTCCCTCTCTTACTTTTTAGCTGCTGCTTTCATACGCTCTCTATAACGATCAGTTATGAGGAACAGCTGGAACATGTCAGTGAATAGGCCAGAGTCTCAGTGCTCGTGTCACAGGAAGCAGCGAGCAGCTCATGCCTCATAAACGCCACAGCATCTCCAGAGGCAGCAGAGCGTTTCATTTGTTCCAGCAGCAGCTCTTCATCCGTGCCCTCATGAGTGTTGGTCGGGGGCTCTGCAGGATGCTTGTTGTTTGGGGTCTGATGTGAGGACAGGAGTGGAGGGGATCAATCTGGTGACGGCTCTTCCCATGAAAACGGTTATGATTATTTGGAGTGTTACATCACAGCTGCCCTTCACAGCTACACTCAGATGTACTGGGTCACATTCGTTGCATGATTTTTGTCTGTTTTTATCGTTTATTCTACACCACAGGAAGAGCCTGGATGTGAGGAACTGGAAACAGAAAAGTCAGACATTCAACTATCGTTTCATTGATTGTAAATCCACAAGTTACATTTTTTTTTCTCTAATTTAATAAAAGTGCAAGACAAAAAGTCCAACACTTCGTTGAATCCATGACTGAGCGTTTTTAGTACTTCCTGAGTCATTCTTAGGATATGTTTTGCATCTTTCTCAGTATTCAGATTTGAACGCATCACTTCTATCAGGATAACAGACGGTTAATATCTGTGGGTGCATGTGCTGCATTCACAAAATCTGCAGCCTTCTGTGGACGGAAACGTGAGCAGATCATCCGTGTGACAGCTCTCACAAGTGAAGGACGTCAGTGACAGCCGATGAACGCATCAGGGATTGGTGTCTTGCTCAAGGGCACTTTAATGCATGGATGACTGCTTTGGCACCTGAGCCTCTGACAGCATTCACAGACATGCAGATGTCTAGCAGAAGTCTTGTTTTTGTGCAACAATACTAAACAAGCTCATTCTATATATGTATTTCTTTTATCTTTTTCTCTGTTAAAAAATATAAAAGATACTAGTCTTCAGTTTGACACCTGTGTGAATGTTTAGAGAAAGGGTGTCAAACTCAATCACACAAGAGACCAAAATCTAAAACACACCTTAGGTCACGGACTGAA
>NC_050531.1:25053220-25071402 GCF_002922805.2 Oryzias melastigma | reverse complement strand
GAAATAGCTGAAAACGCTAAATCTGATAGCTACCTAAAACATTAGATAAATTCGAAATTAGCTTAATAAAAACTAATGTTGCTAAAAAACAAAAATTGCAAAAATAACAAGCATGTTGCTGAAAAAATAGCTAAACTTCAAAATATCCTAAAAAACTGAAAAAACCGTAAATTAGCAAAAAAAAAATTGCATGTAGCTGAAATATTAGCTAAACTCTAAAAAATCTTAGTCAATGCCGAAATAGTCTAAAAAGCTAGCAGAATGCCAATTTTTAAAACTTAAAATCTGTAACTTTTTAACATAATTGTGAATAATAAAAAGGCAGAAATATTATTCCAGAATAAATCAACTTAAACCTTAAATAACATTGGCCCGTTAATAAGAATAACATAAAATGATCTGGAGGGCCAGATAGAATTACCCAGAGGGCCAGATCCGGCCCCCTGGGCCTCGACTTTGACATATGGGGTTTAGATAATCATCTTGCCGTTTCACTCTCCATGTTGTGTCTCTATTCCTTTTCTCCATCGTTCACCTTGTTTCCGTCCCTCTTGTGTCCTCCCATCCTTTCACTCTCTCCACTGCAGCATCTCCTCTGATGGCCTGCCTGGCCTCTCCCTCGTGCGCGCTATCGTCGTCCACACGGATGTTGTTTACACATGAGGGCAAAATCAAATTACGGCTTCTTCACATTTCCTTCTTTCATGTCCTTCTTGGCGATGAGTTGAGAGAAGAAGGCCAGAATCTTTGATGGTTCCTTTGCTGCCTGATCAAACGTGAGCATCTCGGAACAAAGACTGCTGTGTGTCGTGCACGTGTGTGCGTGCGTGTTCTATCTATCTAGGTCTATCTTTAGTTTGTCTCTCGTTAACTAGTGTCACCTGTTCGTGCTTTACAAGCAGAAAACTCCATCTTCACACCCACTCAGCAAAGTAAAGTAATTAGAAACTCATCAGCTGCCATGGAGCTCAGTGTGACGTGCACGTGGGCGGACGTGCACGTGGGAGGATGTGGACGACGGATCACAACAGAGAGATAAAAACAGTTCTCAGGAATGACATGACAAAGCTGATAATTGTTTTGTTTCAAAGTAAAGTGTGTTAATTGATTGTGATCTGCTTGTTGAAGAAGCGGAGCTTCTGCCGCTGCTCCTCATGCAGCAGGAGGCAGCGAGCGGGTCAGACGGACGTCATCCTCATCTCTCTTCTGAAAACTTTGTCACTTTTCACCTTGAGAAGCACCCACCCTTCTTTCTGCTGCCTGTTCTGCTCACATCCACACTTTCAGGAACGTATTTAGTAACTTTGTGCTTCTTCTTGCAGCTGCTTCTGTTCAGGCTTTGAGGTTCTTCATTCTGGGGTATTCTGCTTTGCAGGTCCAGCAGATCCAAAAGTTCTGCTGCGTGTTCCATGGTTCAGTGACTACAGGTTTATTGGGATGCCAATAAAAATAAGACTTTAAAGAAAATAACAGAATATTGTATCTATTAGAAAAATAAAAACAATTGACTGTTTCTACAAATGAAGGAACATACTGAACCCTTCAGTCTCATGTCTTCATGGTGGTGAAACAAACGTGGAGGGGTGCATCTTGTGGCTTTCTTTCCCAAAGAAACTGGGTTGAAGAACGTGTAAGGATGGTGTGGCTCTATCGTCTTTCTTCTACAGTAAATCGAGTCGCACTCGTTTATAGAAGAAGATTTTATTTCATTGGTAAGTTTTTAAATAGATTTTTTACGTAATAGAAACTCCAAAAAATGCTTCAAAATGTTAAGGGGTCCATATCATGAAAAACAAACTTTTAAGCTTTAAGTGTATTCTACTGATCATTCCTCTCTATAAAGAACCCCAAAGTGGTATTTCGATCTGTTCACACATTTCTGAGTAATCCTCTTAAAAGCTGCTCTCAACAGCAGCCCCTCCCATACCCATGAAAGCCAGCGGGTCCTCACAATCTGATGTCACAGAGTGAGACCGCCCCTCTCAGGAAGAATCTGCTTTGACAGCTCCGCCCCCAGTCTAACACCAACACCCAATGTCTCCACAGAGCTAGCAGTGATCATCAAAAAACTTTCATTTTAGATCCAGAATACCGTATATCTCCCAGTTGTGTCTGTCTTCAATGAATTCCATCTCAAACAGGTGTTTGTTGTTTTAGAAGGTGGGTTCCTTTAACACCCCCTCCCTCTCCACCGCCGGTGTATTTGTGTTGTGAACCAGTGTAGCTATGGCCAGGCCTACCAGAGGCAGATATTTGGTACGTGTATCTTTGAAGAAGTTTGGATTATTTTTGTGGGAGAAATGAAGACTCTAGAATGCCGCCATGAAATGGGCTGCATCGAGTCATTTTACTTCAGGGTAGAAAAAAAACTCACAAAAAAATAACAAATATTTCATAAATAACTTGTTTTTTAGTGTTCCAAAGATAATATATGATCAGATATATTGATACAGTTCACTCTGAAAGGCTTAAGAAAATCATGGTAGGACCCCTTTAATATTATTTTATGTTAAGCAGTTTGGTGAAAATGTTGTGAAACCAAAGTGTCTGAACTCAGAACCGTTTGTCTGTTTATTACATAAATCAAAAAATGGACTGGAAGAATGCTGACTTTGGCATTCTGTTGTTTTTTTCTGCTTTGTGTTTTGTGTCTGAGCTCAGGATTAAGAAGGATTAATGCACAGATTTGGGAGCTTGAAGATTTTTGGGCGGTCGAGCCCATGGGAGGTGATAGGGGCGTGGCTGCATCTGGAGGGGAGTGCTGGTGTGTTGAAAGTCGTGTCCACACCCAACAACATTGTCACATCAGGGGCGTCAAGCTTCAATGAGTTCAAGTTTCAGGCTCATCCCTCAAACTAAAACATCACCAGGTCTGCCCCTGATCTGCTCACAGACTAACTTCTGTCTAATTTTAACCACATGCACTTTTATATTCAGTAAACATGTTGTAGATTACTTTAAGTGATATCTGACCAAACTTTCAGCCAGCACTTCTAGAAGTACTTTTGTAATTTTTAATGGTTATTTTTTGCTTTTTATTTCATCATTTTTGAACAAATGATATAAAAACAATGTATGTTCATCAACAGTTCATCTGACACATTATTTTTGTTCATTTTATCATCAGACCTGCACCCCTTCATCCCCCCGAACAGTAGGTGTCTGCATGCACGCACAGATGGGCGTGCACGTACCAGGGCTCAGTATGAACTGCCACTTGTGTGTGTTTTGCAGCCATATGGCTTCTGCTGCAGCTCGTGCTCGGGCCAGCAAGTGCATGTTCAGAAGAGCTACAGTCCATGTATGAGAATAAAGGGGGAGTCTGTGAGCCATCTGCCCAATCTGCCGCTCTTCAGCAGCACGCCGCCTCGCCCCGCCCACACCGTGGAGCTGCTGCTGGAGAGCAGAGAGGCGGACAACGCAGCCGGTCAGAAACCGATTTGTGTTGTGCTATAATTGGCATGAATCTTTGACCTTTGCATAGGGACATCGCTGACTGGGGTCAGCAGGGGTCTGCATGGGTCTGCATGGGTAACTCTGACCCTGCTGCAGGAGAAAAAGCTGTTCTTCCATAAAGCCGGTGTTCCTGTGAAGGAACTTATTTCTTAGAATAACTGTAAGTCATTGAACCCCAAAGTTTCCAACTTTTGCTTCGACAAAAATATTTTTCAAATGTTCTGATTACAGTTCCCTTTCAGTTTTATCATCAATGACAAAGTCAGACGATGTTTGATCTCCAGCTGCAGCTGCATCAACAACTGAACTCCAATCAGAACAAGGAAAGCTGGAGAGGCCAACACATGCTCTTTAAGGCCTGAGTAACCAAATTCTCATCAAATACCAGCATTTATTATGAAAATCATTGACTGTGGGGTTGACTGATTATCAGCCAGGTCAGTTATTTGCACCAATATTTGCTATGCACAGAAGATGACAGCTTGACGAAACATTATCTTGTTATAACGAGAAAACTACGTTCATTTTCTTGAGAAAATGAGATAACAACTCTTTGTAATGATAAAACAAATTTTGTTTTCTCGAGAAAACTAGATTATAACTCGTTATAACAAAAACAAACTTCATTTCCTTGTGAAAACGAGATAATAACATGTTATAGCAAAAACAAAGTTAATTTTCTCAAGAAAGCAAGATAATAAGTTGTCATATTGAGAAAGCCAACTTCATTTTCCCGAGAAAATGAGAGAGAAAACTTCATTTTCTTGAGAAAACAAGATAATAACTCATCATGAGAAAGCAAACTTTGTTTTTTTTAGAACAGAGATAATTTGTTATCCCTCGAAAACAAAGTTCTCTTCTCCATCTTGTACTGTTCCAAAGGCTGCATCCAGCACACTCAGGAACACAGATGGTAGCGTGTCTGGACTTAGCCCCTTCACCAGGTCTGCTGCAGGCAAGAGAAGGCTCTCCACAATCTTTCTTGTGACTTGCAAGTCAGATAGGCTGGGGTCCGAAATAAGCATGGTTATTTGGCTCCGCCAGGAATCGTAGTCTGCTTCGTGATTTTGCTTTGGCGTCTTTCCTGAAAAGGGACGGGGCTTTGGCAACACATGCTCGACCACAACTTTCTGGACCTGGGGTGGATTCAGTTGGTTTGACGACAGCGTGATCCGTCGTTGGGGCTGTCGGGTTTGACCCCGGCTGCTGAGGGCTCAACTGGACAGCAAGAAGGGGTGACGCTGGTAGCAATGGTTGTTCCAACCCATTTTCCTCATCCTCGTCCGGTTCCTTGTCCATCTTCTTGTCTTCTGCTCCTGCTGAGTCAAAGTGCTGGCCGATTTGAGTCATCACAGATCTCAGTGAATGCCTTGATGGTACTGGTTACAAAACGAAATGCACTTTCTGGTAGGACCTGGCTGCCCTGAATCCTACACAGCGGGCGCCACGAGAGTCCCACAGCGTCACAGCAAAAGTTGAGGGTGTCATGTAGAATCGTTGGATCCACGGCTCCTCTGTAAAATCACCAACAAAGATTTCCTAAAGTCGGTTCATCCGTAGCCACTCTCACAAAGCTTGCCGCTCCATAGCTTGAATAACACGCCGACTTCTCCTTTGATAGATGATGATCTACATGTGCTAGTGCTGTGACTTCTGAATGTATCCTGTCGTATAACAAACAGAACAAAGGCTCCATCCGCGTACGTGTTAGAGCGTTTATTTTTTTAATACTGCTTAACAGGCTTCTCACATGTCTCATTGACCGCTTTAACCCTTGTGCTATCTTATGGGGTCCAGATGATGTGTGATCCCTCCCATGACGAATTTGGACAAAGGTACAGGATTTTGTTTTTGCCACGGACAGCAGAGAAAATCAAAAATCCTAGAAAAACAAAAGCGCTGTCTTGGGAGGTCCAGATTCCAGCATTGACATCATCCAAATATTTGCTTGTTAAGCAATAGAATCAACTTAAAACGATACTTGTTCTCATCAGTTTGTGGGTTTTTGAATGGCTTGTCATGTGAGTTAGTTGATTTACATAATTATGATTTGATGTAAACAGTTTAACTGTGAAATTGAATATTTTTGACATTTCTAGAATTTTGATAAAGTTTTGCATATATGTGTCATGGAAACATGGCTAATGAAAGAAAGTATTGCAGAAGTAGTAACTGCTTCAAACTCATTGGTGGTACTGTACTATTGCCAGTGGCGGGCCGTGCATTTCACACCTAGGCCTTCAGTAGTGCTCCATCTGAATCAACCCAACCCTCATTAACTATTTTATGGCTATAAAACTTCTACTGCAGGTACAACTGAGACACACATAAAAAAGCATAAAAAATAACCTGATAAAATTGCAATAATATTTAGGTATATAGCAAAATTTTACTCACCAAAAATCCGGATTATTTGTACACAAAATCCATCCTTTCTATCCTCAAGAAGATTTCAATCACTCTGTCGTGCAGATTATCCGTGCGTTTTAGTTCCATCAAGAAGTCCTTTTCTATCGCCATGGAAGCTAATGCTGAAAGTCGAGCCTGCCCTGACGTATTTCTGGCATAAGTTTTAATTCGCTTCAGGGCTGAGAATGTCCGTTCAACAGAAGCAGTGGACACGGGGCTTGCTAGCTTCGGAGTTGCCCGACCCCGCTTAACAATGTCCAGCTTTTCTTGAAAAGTCCGTCTTGAAAACGACTTTGACAGTAAGTCTGCAACCAAATCCATTTCTTCTCCTCCTTCAGCCATTGTGGATTGACAAACCAGCTATTAAATTCGATATATTTGCCTGTGCAGGTCGCTACAGATTCAGTTTACCAGGTCTGCCTAGTACACTCTCCGACTATCCAATCACAGCGCGTGAAAATCCTGACGTTTCCGTAGGCCAGCTAGCCGGCCTAGCACGTGGTCTCCTCCAGATCTGATTGGTTGAAGCAACAGTTTTGTTGACAATTATTTTATGCTACAGGGCCCACAAAACTGATTGTGAAGGCCTTCAGGCAGATTTCTTTGACCCTAGCAACAAATGGTGCTGCAATGTGATTGGTTAATGCTTAAATAGGAAAATACACGTCTGGAAGCAGCGCAGCCAGGGAGACAGCAATGAAAGGACGAAGACGGAGCATTTGGAATTATAGAATACGTATTCACGGAAATAAATAATAATTAATATCAGTCTGTGATTCAGATATTTTTAGGCCAGCAGAGAAGGCCTTGCAGGCCCTGACGGCCCGCCACTGACTATTGCACATGTGAAAACAATACATTATTTGGGTTGACAAACAGATTTGAGCCGCTGTTAAAATGACAGAACATCACAGGATTAAAGTTTTCATGGTAACTTTATAAACTCCTCCTTTTTCAGCGTTACTCAAGACTGACATTCTTGCCTTTCCTGCGTCACTCTTACAGGATGAGATGTTTTCCTCTGAAGACAAGAACATTTTTTGCACTTTAAATGTATAAATTTAAAAGAACTGTCATAATGCAGTAAAAAAACAACCTGTGCATCAGAATGTCTCTACCTCAGTGTCTGTGTTCAGACAAAGATTCTCTGATATTACAACGAGCTGCAGAAGTAAACGGACAAACGACAGAGGAAAACATTCTAACATGGAGGTCATTCCAAAACTCTACATCACAGGTGTCAAACTCCAGGCCTCGAGGGCCGGTGTCCTACATGTTTTCCAACCAGCCTGGGACAGTGGAGCGCAGAGCTGCGGGAACCGGGAAGTGAGGGGCGGAGAGCAAAGTACCGAAACTCGTACAGACTAGGAACTGCTAGGTACTGAGAACAAAAGGTGGCCACGCCCCCTCCCAAGTTTGTGAATTGGCCTGGTGTTGGGAAGGAGGAAGGAAGTGGAAAACGCCAGGAGATCAGAAAGAAAAAAGTCCCTTCCTTCTCGTCAGAGGATCTGCACTCCTGCCTGTCAGGATCGAAGCTTTTGAGATCCAGTTCAAACCCTGGCGACGTCAAACAGGAGAACGCCCATCAGCTGGTTGTCCGACGCGCATCTGGATGTCTTAGGGCGCCCTAAACTATTTTTTTACTGGTATACCAGAAATACCATTTTCTCCATGTATTTTTCCCTCATTTTGATGGATTATTGGACACAGATGTTCAACATTATTACTTTATTTTGAACTTGAATTTTTTAAGGTGGACCGGTTCTGTGGGAGGGGAAAACATTTTAGGTTGTTGAAAGCTTATTTTTGAATCATAGATTAAAAAGGTCCACGTGATCCAAAGTTAGAAAAGCACTGAAAAGCATTATTTATTCATCTATGAGAACATTTAATGAGCCCTGATTTAATTTTGACTTACATTAAATAATCTGATGCTTGTTACAAACTTAAACTAATCAACTGAAATGAAGACAGCTGTGAAGGACCATCAATCTGAACCTGGAGTGACTGACTCAGGGGAACAAGTCAGAACTGAAACAGCCAAAAACATAACTGAAATGTCAAACTAAAGAGCACAATGATCACTCTATCTACAATAGCACTAAACAGCATTTGTGGGGGCTAATGTAGAAGAAGACTTTTTTGACGAAGATCATATATTTACAGTTTCCTTTTTGTTTTGCTGAGTGTGGATCAGAATGTAGACAAAGAAATAAATACAATCTAAAGTAAAATGAAATGTTGTGTAAATAATTCAAATTTAAATTCATTTTATTTCTATAAAATCTTTCTTGTAACATAAAATAAAAAAAAAAAACAATTGAGAATGCTGTAAATAAAACCATACAAAAATGCAAAAACACCATTCTCTACATATGTAATAAAATAAAAACATAAACCCCACATTATAATATATGCAGAAACAAACAAATAAAAGAGAAATGTTAATTAGAGAGGCTACAGCTAAGAGTACCCTAACGGGGTTGTCCACCCGTTCCTCCTGTTGTCTGGGTGTCAGCATCCAAGCAACACGAGCACAGTTTTGATCAACCCTGTGTTATCTTTTGGGGTCCAAATGACCCCATCCTTTTATTGGCGGGTTATCCCTCCTATGACAAAAGTGAACAAGAGTTCACATGTGCCACGGACACCAGTGGAAACTAAAAAACATTTTTAAAAAAAGTTCAGTCCAAAAAGTTTGCTGCCTTTTGGGGTCCAGTTGACCCCCTCCTAACGCTAGGATAGCACAGGGCTGAGTGAGGACCAAACTCAGTTAATTCAGACTGACACTCTCAAGTCACTTTGCATCCAAATTTCAGGTAGCGGTAGGACGGTCGACTCCTGATCAGTAGATTGCAGGTTTGACTCCAGCCTTGCCCGCCCATGTGTCGATGTGTCCTTGGGCAAGACAGTGAGCCCCACCTTGCCTCTGGTTGTTCTGCAGCAGAGCCTCCATCAGTGTGTGAATGTGTTTGTGATGGGACTGTGACTGGACAACGCTTTGGACCTTCAAGGAAGTCTAGATACACCGTGTACTAGGGCTCTGGATCGTTGCTATGGTGGTGATCCGATTTGATTCACGAATCGAACCACAGTTCTTCTTTTTTAATATAATGTTTGTTTCTGTGTCTGTCTTTTTACTGGATGTTGGAAAATGTAGATATTTGTATTAAATCACAATCATTTCTACCTTTATGAAAAACAGGAGATCAGAATCAACAAAACTGATTAAAAAACCCACAAAGATTTAGATAGAAAGAAATGCCGTTCGTCATTTTATTATATTTTTTGTCAACCATTTGTTTAAGTTCAGTAGTATAATATAAATAAAACTTATATAAACAACAAAAAAAACATAAAAGTTAATTCTTGCTTTTGATCATTTAACAACAAAACCTGAACATGTTCTCCACAGTTTTCTATCCCCACAGTTCTTCAATATTTTACGTTCTAAGCGTTACATGTTGGTGCAGAGCCCGTATGAAGAAAGTCAGGTTTTTCTCGCAGCAGAATCAGCTAATTCATGTTGATTAGATCCGCCTTTCAGCAGCGTGAGGCTGTGTTTTTCCCCTTCAGAATAAGCTAAAGTTACGTTAATTGCGTCAACTGTTGAAGAGTTATCATAGCCAAATGAAAGTTTTAGCTCCAGTGTTAAAGGAAAGAAATGTTTTCAGAAGTTATGTCAGTGAACGGAACTTCAGTCTCAGCTTCTGAACGGAGAAAAGCTCTCAGCTGTTTTATTTTGAAAACCGGAAGACTCACCTGCAAGAAGGTGTGTTTACTTCCAGTGACGACCCCGCGGGTCTTTCGGCTTTTCTTTTATTTCGTAAACTTAAAATTCTACATTAATCTGCATTTCAGAGCAACAATGCATCGTCCCCAGATAATAGTTTCCTACATGTATAAAGATATGTATAAAGATCGCAAATCAGCGATCTTGGACGTCGCAAATATTCGTACTCAAATTTTCAGGAGCAAATCGCAAGTACCCGAGCACCCGGAAATTCGTTACAGCCCTACCATGTACCATTTATTTTACTTTATTCTCCTCTCTATCTAATGTGTTCTTTAATTTAAAGGGGCTCCCCCTCAGTTATACCTTTCCTCTTTTCCTGATCTCTGAATTGATTTGATAACAACTCATTGTATGTTCATTCTCAAACCAGATAGGTCATTTACTGTTAAAGACATTGTTTAGTCCTGCTTGCCGTACTCTCATCCTTGCTATATTTGCTTGTTCTCTGGTTTTGTCACAAACAGGACAGCTGGTTCCATATGCAGCAGGTTTAATAGCACAGATAGGATGACGGGTACAGCTGAAAGTCCACAAAGCTAAATCAGGGTCAGGCAGGCAGAGATCAGACAGCAGCATGGGAGTATCAGAGATCAAACTAGAGTAGTCAGAGTGCAGGCGGGGGGTCGGAGGCAAGCAATCAGAATCAAAGACGAGGCAGGGTCTTGTAAAGATCAGATCCGGATACGACGCTTGGTACGCAGTCTGAATGGCACAAACAATACTTTGAACTGAGCGAGGCTCTCTGCACTGCTTGAGTGTCGAGTGGGTGATTGTAAAAGTATGTCAGGTGAGCGGTATCCAGGAACTGTGGGCTGGGGCTGCTGGGAGATGTGGTGTTAATACTCCGGAGATGGCTCCTTCCAGTGTCCAGAGGGTGAGACAGAGCTCTGACTCCTGACAGGTTTTCACTTTACTGTATAAATCTTTTGAGTTTTTCCTTTAAATTGAAACAATTGATGTCCATATTTTTCCCTGTCACTCTCCCATTCCCTCATGATCTTCGCTTATGTCGTCGTTCAAGTTACAGTATAGCTACTAATACTGTTTTAAGGTTGCTTTGCATGATAATCTGTAATGCAATTTCACTCAACGTCCCCTGTGAGCTAAAACCCAAACAACTTTGTCTTTTAAAATGACTGGTTCAATCCTAACATGATTACATATGTTTCATGGATGTCTGGTTTGCTGCAAGTTTGTCGATGTAGACTGCACTGACACATAATCTGAGCGTCTGAACAAAACAACTAGTTCATCCAGTTTCACTACAACATATTGTTAGAGTCTAATTTATAGAACTCCAAGCTTTATTAAGCAAACTTTTGGATACTGAACTGTGGAAAATGCATTTTTAATCTATTACTGAGATGATTATCTGAAACTAATATTTGCTTTCACACCTTGACATGGTCCACATCTCAGAACCTTTCAAGCACCTTATTGAGAGAGAGCTTAATGAGGTGCTTGATATTTCTGCATCATAGGTAATGGTAAAGCTAAAGAGCTGTCAAAATAAATTATTTGTCATGGAAGGGATCAAACATCAATGTAAATGCGGGGTCATCTGGAGAGCACGAAGATTAAGAGTTCTACTATTTAAGGGTTCTCTCCTTTCGGTACCAGACTGTGGTCATTCCTCCCTGTCATCCAGAGTACCTGCTAAGCCTGTTTCCTGCCTCATCTTGACCCCGCTGACATCTCGGACCTTCGAACTTGCCCTTGCCTATGCTTCTGACCTGTTCTGACCTCTGTGCCTCCGACCTTCACCTTCGTCCTTGTTTGCTGATTCTGCCTGCTCCTCTGGATTCTTTCTGTCCTGTGGTGAGACGGTTCCTGTTTCTTTGTTGTGGATTACAGGATTTTATTTGAATTATTGGATTTAGCATATGGATTTTGCATACGGAAAAGCAGAGAAGACGCTCCGTGTGAGAACTGAACCAGTGCAACTATGTTTTTAGGCACTTAGCGAAAAGCTGTGTGCGGTCCTGTACACCTGCAGGGAGCACCAATTCATTGGTTTTAGGCAGTTCCAAACGCCGTGATATAACAGATAATAGAAAAACATTAATGACGCTTTTTTCACTATAAAGTGCTGAGTTGGCGACTCCTTTGAATTGCCACCACGCGCAGCCGCTGATACCGCTCCTTCTATTATATTGCTTTCTACCCGTTTTTGTTCGCTAATCATCCGTCTGGCCCGCGGCCACTTCTCCGTTTAGCCTAGACATGTTGGTAGAAGCGAGCTCTAGCGGACTCAACCAACCGTATTAATTTTAAAGGGGTGTTTGTATAACTCCCAAACTGTAACTCCCAAACTGACGGTGCCGTCTCCTAAAGGGATGGGCGAACACTGCTACAAAGATTAATGTTAAGGTTGTCATTATTCCTGGATTAATTAATGTTCTACCGCGAAATGACAGTGCCCAGGACCATTAAGCGTCTCCCCCTGGTGCGTTCACTGAGTCTAAGAACTTAGAACACTAGTGGAACTCCCATCCCCACCCGTCTAACGTAGTCCTACACTTTTTTGCTCTATATTTTAAGACTACTTTATTTCCTTATTGTGAGAAAGAGATGAAGAGAAGTGCAGGTAGATTAGAACAGGTGTAGAAAGGAAATGTTTCATATGCGACAAGAGTCTCAGCAATAATGAGAGGAAACATGGAGAAGACTGTGCAGAGAGCACCCATGTTGTTTGGTTTAGAGACAGTGGCTCTGAGCAACCCCTCCATGAATCACACCCTAACCTGAGTAAAGGGTTTGGGAGCTCAAGTGAGTCTAGGAGGTAAGCTGTTGTGACCTAATGCCCCCTGATATGGTCTCAGATGACAGACAAGCTGCAGGTAATGAGTCAGACAAAGAGCATGTGGGTAATGAGCCAGTAACATTGCCAGGATTGTCAAAACAATCACCAAGTCTGAGTACAAGGCTGTCCATCAAATAACATCAACACAACATAAGCACGTTGATGATTAACTTTGGAGTCGACTCAGGTGACCATGGGCCTGAAAACACTTGGCCGGCAAAGGGGGCTTGCTGGGAACATTTGCCTGAGCCCTCCGTCAAAGAGGTATTCAACTCCAGAGGGCCTTGAACAAGAATCAAGGGAGGCTAGTATTTCAAGAATCTTTGGGTCTTTCTTGTACATAAGTGAGGGAATTTCGGAGCATGAGATTGACAGGACTATTGATGTGGTACCAGCAGTCATGACATTGTTTTACTGGTCTCTGTGGTGAATAGGGAACTGAGCCATATAGCAAACTTCTTCATTTACCATTTGATATTTGTTCAAAAACTCAATTATGTTCACGAGCTCTGGGTGAAAAGAACAAGGTTCCATATACAAGTGGCCAAAATGAACTTCCTCCGCAGGGTGGCTGGGTGCTCCTGTCGAGAAAGGTGAGGAGCTCGGTCACCCGCAGTAAGCTTGGAGAAAAGCAGCTCCTCCTTCACATCATGAGAAGTCACTGAGATGGCTCGTGTGTCTGGTTCAGATGCATTCTGGATGGTTCTCGGGGTTGGTGTTTTGTCCCATTGGGCAGAGATTCTCCAAAATGCCCTGGGTTTTTCCTGGGTTTTTGTGAGGTCTCAGTTGGCCTGGTATTGCCTTGGGATTCCCAGGGTGGATCTAGACCAGATGAATTGCCAGGAAGAAGAAATTCTGGGCATCTTTGCTTGGAATGCTGCCACCATGTCCCAGCTATGGATAAGAGGAAGAATGGTCCTTAGAGTTGGAAGTAGCACAACTGAAGATGTTAAGGTCCTCTTTATGAGTGATGAGGATTAGCAGAATCTGGTATACATAATTCAGAGGAACAGAGCAAGTTAGAAGTTGTGGATATGGAATCAAGGGAAGCAGACTCAGATGGACACGTTGAGAGGAGGGACAGCGGTGATGTTGATAAAAGGATGCTGAGGTTGGACCAACCAGGAAAGAGGTCTAGAAGAAGACCAAAGAGGAGGTTCATGTAGGGAAGGGGGACATGGAGGTGGTTGGTGTGAAGGAGCAGTAGGCTATATATGGGAGAGGATTAGACAGAGGCAGATGATTTACTTTGGTGACCTCTAAGAGGAACAGCTGAAAAACAAGGAAAGGTTTCCATCCTTAATTACTTTCTCACACTCATCCTCCCACCAGGGTCCATTTTTCTTTTTGACAGTTATTTTGCTTTAGGAATTGTTAGTTCTGTAGATTTAATCAGAACTTTTCCACACATTTCTGGAACCTCTTCCATCTTCTTTGTCGTTTAGCAGCTCCCAGGGGTTGCCACTGCAAACCATCAGCCTCCATCTAATTCTATCTTATAACAATTCACACTTTCACTATGTTGAGTTATAACTATGTAAACTTTTTAACGCACACAATTACATTTCACTCAATCTAGCTCTATCAACATTTCATATCCTTCAGTTCTTCTGACATCAGATCTCTCCTTATGACCAACAAAATATGCAAATATGCTCTCCTTCCACTTACATTATGCTGCCATTTCATTTGAATCTGTTGTGAGATCTAGTGCAGACGTGTTTCATGTGTGAACACGAATCTGAATCCCACTCCCATCATAATTCAATCTGAGTTTCTATTGCTCCCTCACCCTCTCATTTGTGTCTGTCTTCGTCCTTCCTCATAATGTGCTGTGTGCATTGAAATCTCCGCATTGAATGACATGACTTCCAGCATGTTCAGTAATTATGCTTACATGATTTATATCCAGCTGATTGCATGGATCATAAAAATTAATTACACTGATCTGCGTCTGACTGGTTTATGATTCCACTACAATGAATTCTCCGTCTTTCTCTTTTCCAGATCTTGTAAAATTCGAATGATTTTTTTTGTTAAGATGCAACGACCGTCTTTTTCTCCAACCACCCTGTCGCACATGGTTTCTGTGTAATTAGAATTTTAAAGTCTAAATTGCCACATTTCTCAGAATGCAAATGATGTCTTGGGTATTTTCAATGATGAATGTATTTTCATATTTTCCATTTGCTTTAAGGTGCCATGCAGTCCAATGAAAAACTTCCACCACTCACCGTATGCAACTTGCTTCTTAGCTAAATTGGGCTCTAAGATTATCCCTGACATGAACATGTAGGTGAAACTTTAATTTTTGTTCTTGAATACTTTCTGTTAACTTTAAACACTTTGTAGAACATTTTTAAAGAAAACCTCAAAAGCTTTTGAAGTTTTAAACCTTTTATTTTGAAAATCTCATTCTTGAAATTGTAACTAAAGAGTTTGTTTCACTGCCAGCACTGGAGCTTCTGACTTTTGGCCACAATCACCCTGAAAGCAGAGTTGATGAAGTCGCTCAACACCTCTAGAATCCAAGTGACCAGAACTGAGCGAGCCATCAGGCTTTCAATGAGAAATGCAAACCATTGCTAGATCTGGTTGAAGAACCTGGTGTGATGCAAAGACTTAGTTTTGGACCACTCCACTGGTAACAAGACCTTCCATAAAACCAACTACCATATTCAGACTGAGTCATTAGGAATACGGCCCTTCACTCCCTTAGTCACTGGTTGGTGGTCAAGGTAAAACTTTGCTTTTTGTCTTGGACTTTTATATATAATTTTCAGAATATACTCTCAAAATCTGCTGCCTCCCTTTAAAGAACTATAGTCATCTCATCACTTAAATGCTATCATTTGTTGACATCAACATCAGATCCAATATTTTCTCTTTTTTTGATTTAAGTTACAACCATTCATCAGAAGTTTGAACGGGTAACTGAATGAAAGCCCACACAGTTAACTTTCCAGGAGCTCAAATCTTCAGTTTGTCTTTGTGTTTCCATCACACCAAGGACCAACTTCAAGTCCAGCTCTAGACAAACAACAGAACAAAGCCCTTCAGTCTTGACTGCAGAGTGTCACCATAGCAACTAACGCAAGAAATCCAAAATGATCTGCAGCAGGTTAGGAGTCACAAGAATAGATAAAGAGAAGTGAAGGCACCTTTCCTGACAAGTCAGGCTTCCAGGAAAATTGATAAATTCTTTGTATTTATGGCCATCATTGAACTATGAAAGATTTCCATGTCTGTTTTGATACAGAGTATGAGTCTGCAGAGCATTTTCTTTTCATTTCATAAATGTTTCTCTGCTCACTTTCCTCCCCACATCAATCTTCTTTAGTTGCTTTCAAAAGAAATTCAATAAAAACCTCTAAAAGCCTTTTTATTGAACATTTTTGAGCCGCATGTCAGGGAGCACGGAGTCTTCTGAAATCATTTTGTTTGTTCTTCATTTAGAGCAGAGAGCTTTCCTTCCAGGCGTGCTACAGCTGACAGAATCCACGCTCTCACAGGCTTCGGCTGCAGCACATAACCCCCCCAAAAGTGAATAATCATAGAGCATCAGCTCTACTCTGATAAAATGGTGTGGCAGTGGTATTGATCAACCCATGGTCACAGTATGCACAGCAAATTGGCTGTGTTTGCAAATAACAAGTGAAAGTGCAGTTTATTCAGCACAACCCCTGAAGTCAGGGCAAGTCTGCTTATGATTTTTTATACTGAAAATCAAATGGATTTTTCCCCATTAGGGCCTTTGGCTTTTTCTCTGGTTCAAAGACTTCCGATCTGTTTTATCCTGTCTATAACACCTCCAGAGTTGGAATGCAACCACCAGAGGGAGCAGGGCTCACATGTACTGGTCCGAAGTCAAGGAAAACACAGAGCGTTGTGAGAGAGAGATGGAAAACGGAAGCCAGTCAGTTTAAGCAAAAAGGAGAAAATGTTGATGTCAATCAAGAAGAGACTTGGTGTTTCATCAGGAAACTAAACGGTGGAATGAAGAAGTTCAGGAATATGTTAAGAGGAAAAGGTTAGCTAAGAAAAGGTGGAACAGAGAGGACAGAAGGCAGAAACACAGAGATGGTTTCTCTGTCTCACCTGCATCTGTACAAGTGAGACAGAGAAACCAAGACGGTAGGATGTGCAGCAGGTTAGGATGATGAGGAACAGGGATAGAAATGTGGGATGGATAGGAGAACTCTGAAGAACTGATGAATGAGAAACTCTAACTCGAATGGGCGGCACAATTCCTCACCCCCACATCTGCCCTCTTTCAGACGTTTACCGTTTCCAATTCCAAACTCTCCATCGGATTATTTTGTTGTCAAGGTTTTTGAAGTCGATTGCAGGACACTGCGTCTCCTTTTGTTACTTTTTTGGACCTCCGCCATTCATTACTCGAGAAGACTCGATCCGTAATGATGCCGCATGTCTGTCACGCCGTATGTCACATGATGGGGAGGAGGAGGAGCAACTCTGATTTAAAGTCACAGGCAGTCAACAAGCTTTTTCCTTCTCGCTCCTGCATCTTTTGCATAGAAGATCATGATAAAACAATCTCTCCAAAATTACAGATCGTCAGCTTTGGAGATCGTAAGACGATTTTATATCGCCCACCCTATGGAACTGGC
Source organism: Oryzias melastigma (assembly GCF_002922805.2). NCBI lineage: Eukaryota > Metazoa > Chordata > Actinopteri > Beloniformes > Adrianichthyidae > Oryzias > Oryzias melastigma. Next base: position 25,054,307 of record NC_050531.1, on the reverse strand, counting down.
CTAAACTCTGAAGTCCAACTCACTCTGTTTTTCAACCTGATCACCAGATTACCGTGTTAGCATCTCACCTGGAATCACTCATTGAAGCACCTTAAGAGGAAGATGCAGAGAACAGAGTTTTATTCACTTCTGAATAAAACTCTGTTCTCTGCATCTTCCTCTTGTTTGTCCTCAGCTCCCCCACTGCAGACACCGTGTTTTCTTGTGCAGGAGTGGAAAAGGTTTTTTTTCTCTGAGCAAGTTTCAAATATTGTCTCCCCTCTTTTTCCCATTTGAACTTCTGTTACTGTAATAAAAAAAATTAAAAAAAACATTTTAACATCCTTGCATTTTAAAAAGAGCAACAAAACTGTTAAAACAAGAATTAAAAACAAGAATTAAACTGCTTCTAGTTTTAGGTTGCAAATGAAAGCATACAAAACAGAGCTCATAAACTACAGGACCATCCCACATCTGTTGCCATAACAACAGTGTCTGTTTTTTTCATCACATGTTTAACATGATCTGTGCATTGATGTGCAGTCAATGAAGCATAAAAACAAGAATTAGTGGTAGCAATGCTTTAGTGTCAAAAAAAATAAAAATAAACCTCCCAATAACAGTAGGGATGAGAATATACATTAATTAACATTGATCCATGTAAAGCATGGATAAGAACAAGAACTTTCACTAAGCTGTTTAGAAACAGTCAGAAACCTGGGCGTTACCTTTGACTCTAAGCTAACTTTTATTCCACATATTAAGCAGGTGATCAAGACTGGTTTTTATCATCTTAGAAATTTGGCTAGAGTCCGCCCAATTCTCTCTCTTGCAAACATGGAGACGCTGATGCATGCTTTTATTATCAGTAGACTTGATTACTGCAACGCCCTTCTAACTGGTCTTCCAAAAAGAAGCATCAAGAACCTTCAGCTTTTACAGAATTCTGCTGCAAGAGTTCTCACAAAAACCAGACAACGGGCCCACACCACTCCGATTTTAAAATCCCTGCATTGGCTCTCTATAAGCTTCAGGATTGATTTTAAGATACTCTTAATGGTTTTTAAATGTCTTAACGGTCTTGGGCCTTCTTATTTGTCAGATCTTT
>NC_050531.1:25039564-25047581 GCF_002922805.2 Oryzias melastigma | reverse complement strand
CATGTCAGCAAGCTGAAACCGGTTCGGGACTCCCCCCTGCAACCTACTGCTTTGGATCCCCCAGCTCCCCGTCTAGTGGACGGCGGTACTGTCTACACCGTTAGGAAGCTGCTTGCTTCCAGACGGGTCGGCCGAGGCGTGCAGTACCTTGTCGATTGGGAGGGCTATGGTCCGGCTGATCGACAGTGGGTCCCGGACCGCCACATCCTTGATCGGGACCTCGTCGTCCGTTTCCATCGGGAGCACCCGGACCAGCCCTGTCGTCCGTCTGGCAGCCGGACGTAGGCGGGGGGGTTATGTCATGGGTTCCCTCCTCCCCTTGTGGCCAGCGGCTCCTCTACAGGTGGTTTCAGTCAACCACTCAGTCCATGTGTGTATATATATTGTAATGATTCCTTCTGTTTAATGTCTTTACGCCCCTATGCTTTGGATATTAAAAGCTAGTTTGAATACTCAACTACGGCTTGCTATTTGATCCTTCCTGCACCTGGGTTTCTCGTTCGCGCCCGCATCACAGCAGTAGCATCTTCAGCAACCTATTTCAGCTTATAGTATCCACACTGGCATTATCACAGGTAATGCAAATAATTATCTAATATTTAAAATGTTTCAGTATTATTTTTCTTCTATTAAGGTTACAGAAATGAATTATTTAAAATTTGGCTGTGTGCAGCTTTCTAGAAAACCATAAATGTTTACATTTAGGCTGTAATTGTTAAACTTTTTCTGTTGGCAAACAACCCGACCTTGGCCCCCCATCAGAGAAGAAAACAGTTATATGGCCCTCACAAGAAAAAGTTTGAAAACCCCTGATGTGAAGAGCTATTGATTAATAGACCGTTGAGCCACTGCAATACTGGATCAGACCTCTATGTAACAACATAAAAAAACACTTTTTTACAGATGATTGAAGTTCTTTCTTTGAGTCTCACTGTGCTGATCTCCCACTTTCTAATTTCTAAGAATTAGAATTTCTAATGCTTTAGTTATTCTTGGTTTTCTCCTATAATAAATGACCAGTTACTACTTTTACTTTTTGACACTTTTCAGTACTGATCCCCTCTGTTGGACTGGTTCTGACCTCCCTCTGCTCCAGCTCATTACACTCACTTGTTCCTCTACCTTCATATTCAGCTGCTCCGCTGTCTAACTGTGCCAGTCAGTTATTGTATGTTCCTGCTTCAAGTCTCTGTGTACCTCTTGACCTGATGGGGTTTTTAGAATTGATCTCTGACCATGTTTTGGATTACCCCCTCTCTGTACTTCTCTCCTCCTTGAACCACTCTGGAGTGAAGGTCTGGACCAGCCTTCAGAGTCCCTCTTGTCTTCTGCACCTGGATCTTAGAATTGGACAATAAAACATTCTTGCTTCAAGCCCCACGATCTTCCCCTGGATTTCTCCAACCTGAAAAGTCTCTCTATATCCAAAACCATACCGGCGCTGCAAGGCAAGTTTATTTGTATCGCACATTTCATGTACAGAGACAATTCAAAGTGCTTTACATAAAACATTAAACGAAACAATCAAAAGAAATAGAAAAAATGTGATCATTAAAATAAAATTAAAAGAAAGTAAAAAGATTTTAATTTAAAACAAGCATAGATAGACAGTGTTGACGTAAAATTCTGAATACCTACGGTATTAATCAAACTGAGAACAGGTGAGTCTTTAACCTGGATTTAAATACACTGAGTGTTTCAGCAGATCTAAGGTTTTCTGGAAGTCTGTTCCAGATCTGTGGAGCATAGAAGCTGAATGCAGCTTCTCCATGTTTAGTTCTGACTCTAGGAACTGATAAAAGACCGGATCCAGATGACCGGAGAGGTCTGGCTGGTACATACTGGGTCAGGAGGTCAGTCATGTATTTTGGTGCTAAACCCTTCAAAGCTTTATAAACCAGTAACAGAACTTTAAAGTCTACCCCCTGCCAGACAGGTAACCAAGATTCACGATCAACTTTATTTAACCCCACGGGGAAATTCAGTTATAGAAACAGCATAGTATAAAGAAAATTTACAATAAACAGGGACGCAAAACTCTTATAACGCACATAGCAGCAGAGAAAAACTTATATAACTATACACACATAGCAATGGATAAGTTAAAATAAAAATATCCAGTTTATTTAACTGGAGCTTGAAGGTCCCCTGAGATGAAGTGGTTTCCTTTTACCTGACAGTTACAGTGGAGGTATACAGTCTGATGGCAGACAGCAGGAAGGACTTCCTGTACCGCTCCTCAGAGCAGCAGGGCTGCAGGAGTCTGCTGCTGAAGATGTTTCTCAGTTCATCCAAAGTTTTATAAATAGGGTGGGAGGGATTGTCCATGATGGTCAGCAGTTTAGCCAGCATTCTGTTCCTCGCCACTTCCTCTAAGCAGGCTAAAATCCACAACGGAACGTGCCTTTTTAAGGAGTTTGTCCAGTCTGTTGGCGTCCTTTACTTTGATGCCGGCACCCCAGCACACTACAGCAAAGATGAAGGTGCTCGCCAAGACAGTGGTAGAACATGTGGACCATCCTGTTGCAAACACTGAAGGACGTGAGTCAGGAAGTACAATCTGCTCATGCCCTTCTTGTAGACGGCCTCAGTGTTAGTGGACCACTCCAGTTTATGGTCCAGGTGGATACCCAGCACCTTAAGTTGCTCAGTCATTGTTCGTGAGATAATCTGGGAACTCCATTGCACCGCTCACTGCCCCTCTGCCATGGCTTTGCCACTTAGCTCCAAGATATACTTTCTTTGCTCCCTTGGTTCTAGTTTTGTTGCACTATAATTCCAGAAATGGACTTACTTTCGATTGTGCTTTTGCTAAGGCATAAGACAGAGGCTTCCCTTGAGTAGAACACATTGGAGTATTGAAGACTGGTAGATGGTCTCATGGACCAATGAAACAAAGCTTGAGATCTTTAGCTCATCCTGCAGAACCTTTATACGTTTGGCGTATATTATACACGGTATTTCAGAGTGCAAAGTCGTGGAATATGTACGCATTTTACTGAGACTGTGTTGGTTAAAACGTATATCGGATACATTTGCTGTGTGTTACATTGACTGTCAAAAATCAGTGTGAAACATGGGGCTGCTTTGGTGGATCCATTGGTGGTGAGGTGTACAGTGAGTCACCCCACCACATCTTCTTCAGCAGCTTGCAGTTCCTTCTGGATGAAGCCTGGTTGTCACGGGTTCATCTGATGACAGGATAATAATAATTAGATTATAATGAGAGCAAAGAAACTTCCATCCATTTTCCAAGCCTTTTAAGGGGTCTGCTAGAACCTATCCTTAACACTGTTGAGCAAAGGTTCACTGGATGGTTTGTCAGTCAATCTCAGAGCCAATCAGTAACAGACAACCACACATTATTTGCAGACAGTGCCATGCATAAATGGAGGGATTTCTTACACATAAATCACCATCAGACATGTTTCTGTTCTTCTTCAGGTCTTCCAGCATGAAACAGAAACTTTTCTGTTTAGCAGAGTAACACACCAGCTTTTTTATTGCTTGCCACAAGCTACTGTTTGGTCAACAGATCGTTACCATGTTTAGCTCATGTACACAGAAATAAAGTGTTTCACTCATTTGGTGTTTAGTGCTCCACATGGTGTCTAAGTGATCAGTTTACATCTCGTAGATTCTGTAGATTCAGTGACAGTGGCAGGTCCAGAATGATCTGCAGATCCAGATTCACTCTAGAACAAGGGTGTCAAACTCCCGACCTCCAGGGCTGGCCTCCTGCTGGTTTTCCAGAAATATTGCCTTATTTGCAGCTGATTACCAGGATCAGGTGTCTTTACCCAATAAGGAGCTTCAGCTGCTGGTGAGCTGGAAAGCATTTAGGATACCGGCCCTCAAGGCCTGGATCAGGGGACCCCAGCTCTAGAATTACTGAGGATGTAGGAGCCGTGATTCAGTATATAAAATGTTTGCAGCTAAGGAACCCATGGTGTACCCCCATAAATGACCAAAGTGTTTTTTCCTGTTTCAAAAGGCAGTGTACCTAAACATTTCAAGTGAACCAGCTGCTCAGCTTGTGGATTTGTTTTCATTAATTTTGTATTGTGAGTACTCAGATTATGCAGGGATTACTTTTCTGCAAAAGTATCCTTCAGGTCACAAACAGGACATCAGACATTTGCAGAATATCTTATACTATAAAAGCATTTAGCAGGGTTGAGATAAATGAAAAATATATATATATCAAGCAACATCACACTGTCTCCCATTAGAATTTTTAATTCAATTTCATTTGTATCCTAATTACTCAACATAGTCGTCTCAATGGGCTTCACACTGGTAATTGTCCAAAGACATAACACCAGTCATGAAGGTTGGCTGCAGCCAGAGAACCGCCACGGTGTGACAGGATAAAACGCTCATGTTAGATTAATATTCTACCTGCTGATCGGGTCAATGAAAACGTCATGTGCCCAAAGCTGAGTTCCTGAATGGCTGATGGGACGCAGCAACCTGTCACACTTCAGGTATTTACATTTTAGCTGCGCTACCCGATTCTCACCTCGCCGCTCAAATTGCATACGGTGTGAATGGACCTTAAGTCAGCTAGCTTCTTCATCAGGATGTCAGGGCTGATGGTGTTAAACACCAAGCTGTAGTCGACAAACAGCATCCCGACATAGGTATCTGGCTGCATCCAGCCTCTCCGGGGCCGGTGTACCAAACAAGCGAGCTCGCCACCTGGGGGTTGGTGTACCGAGCATGATCACTCCAGCCCCAGGGCCCCTGCGACAAATAACCGACCTGTCCAGGGTGTACCCCACCTTCTATCAACAGTAGCCGGTACAGGCCCCGGCAACCCTGTTGACCCTGAAAGGGATGTGGAACAGAGTTGGCCATCTCCTGATCAGAGGCCGACTGCTCTACCTCTGCACTACAGTTACAATAGCTACTACAACATAATTACTTCTTACAATAAAACAAAAAATGCTGCATAGCTAAAAGTTATAACTTTTTGTCATTAAAAATGTCAAATGAAAAATATGAACAAGTGAAATCCAAAAATAAATGAGGTAAATGTTTTTCAATATGCAGTTATAATGACTAGGTATGACTGGAAGCTGCCCTTGTCTGTAATCCAATGTGTTTTTAACCTCATATCAGCAGATTTCAACAAAACTGATTCTTAAAATCTCTGTCTATGTCTGGAACAGCTGGACACGTTGTTGTTGTGCTTGTCACATTTTTTTCTGCACCTGGTGAAGTTGTGTAGTTTGGAGTTGAATGTGTGTGCTGTCTGATCCCTCGACCAGCACACACATTCACTAAATACACCAACAGAACACCCAGACAGATAACACATGAAATAATCTCTGTATCTCCAGTGAAAATGTTGTTCTTAAACGCAGCAGACCGGCAGCAGAACGGCGGCTTATCAGGACCAGCTCCACACTGTAGCTGCAGGGCAAGCACGGCTGTTTCTTTTGACTTACATCACCTTTCACATTGTGAACATTATACACAAGCACCTCAATACAAATCTGCTATTCTGTCAATAAGCGAACTGGCTGCCAGCCTGCAGGGATCTTTTATCGCTCGTGTTCCTCTGTCTGCCATCAAAAGTGGTTTTGGAGGTAAACTGAAAAGTGCTGGACAGAGGCCTCAATCCTTTCATAAACAAAGACCCACTCCAATGAAAGATGTGTTTTTAACATGTTCTTGTAGCATTTTTCTAATGGTAGAAGATCTACAGTAAATAGAATACATTCAGATGAGAACTTTCCTCTGAGAAGGCATTAGGTCAGGGGTGTCAAACTCAAGGCATCGAGGGCCGACGTCCTGCTGGTTTTCCAGGAATCCTGCCTTATGTGAAGCAGATTACCTGGATCGGTTGTGTTTAGCCAATCAGGAGCTTCTGTGTTAGCTTGGTTGGAAAACATGTAGGACACCGGCCCTTGAGGACTGGAGTTGACACCTGTGCTTTAGAGCATACAAAGCTCTTTTCTCCACTACAATTCTGATGCATCCACTGACAGACAAATAGATCCATGCACGTCTTCATTTTCCTAGTCTGAGCTGGAATCTGGATCACACTAACGCAGGGGTCCCCAACTGGCGGACCGCGGTCCGGGTCCGGACCCCGAGACCCTTTTATCCGGACCGCCAAACATTTTTAATAAAAAGTCGATTTTTCATTCATCTTTACACGGCGATTTTTGAACAGGCGCGCGCGAGGACAGCTCCGTTCAGACCGGGGTTCTTCAACCGGCAAAAGCTCAGAGCGGTGTTCTAATGTTTACGTAGATGGGACGTAAAGTTATCTGGAATGTGCGTGAACAATGGCTCTATCAACAATTAGAAAAGTGGACTGAAAATCGTGTCTTTCGAGATGAGTGAACCGAAGCTTTCGCTTTTATTTACCAGCAGTGAGTTCTACAAAGCCGGTTTGTATTATAAACATGAAGTCTGCTGGTTTTATTCAGAGCGAGACAAAACACAAAACTTCTGACACAAATTACCCGACAGAATGAGTGACGTGGTCACGGAAAATATAGGAACTGAACATACAGTGCGAGCGTACAACACACAGACGCTAACAGCACAACAACGGGCTCACGAGTGGATGTTGGGCAAGCACTAAAAAAAAAATCACTCAGAAATGATTAAAGTGTGTATGGAGGCAAAGACAGAAACAATATTTGAAGGAAAAGAGGGACAGCAGCTTCAAGAAAAGGTCGGACAGATTCCCCTGTCGTCAACAAGAAGCTTTCCAGAGATGTGCAGGGCTATGGAGCTACACTGCTGCCAAAATTATTTGAAACCCAAATAAGACAAATTAAAAAAAAATATTTATGTTTGGCTAAAAAAAATTAAATGTCAGAAAATTCTTTCCATTCTAAAATGAACTGAATTTCAGCTTCAAATGTTCAGTTTTTTAGGGTTTCAAAACAAAAAAATTCAATTCAATTTTATTTTTTATTTTTTAGATTCAACTCTATTTATTATTTTTTTTTGTTTGTTTTCGAATATGAAAATGGATGAGTGTGGTAACTTTAGTCCTGGTGCATTCACTGACTCTGCTAGAACAGAGTTTTGGACACGGTTTGTACGGGATAAAACTCTGATCTTTACATCAGTCTTGGGATAACTTCAGAACATGATAGAACAGACAATACAGATATTTTCTGATCGTAATTATCACGGCTCTAGGAGTCAGTGAAGACACTGGGACTGAAGTTATTCCTCTCTTTGAGTTTTGATTGACCCTTTGTGTTAGCCACAACAAGGCCAAAAGTTATGAAACTGACATTTTTATATTCGAAAAAGAAAAGAGGGAAAAAAAAAAGAGTTTAGACTGGAAAAAAATGAAACTGATTAAGTTTGGGAATTGAAATTCTGAGTTTGAAACCTAAAAAAGAGAACATTTAAAGTTGAAAATAATTACATTTATTTTAAAACAGTAAAACAAATCTGACATTTTAAATTCTTTTGTTCAAAGACCGATATTTTTTCAATTTGTTTGATTTGGGTTTCAAATAATATTGGCCCCATTTTAGCTCCATACAGTTCCAGCTCAAAACCACCATTCAAAGTACCATCTACGTCTCTTTAAGTCTGTTTTATAGTTTACCTTTATGTTTATGTTTTTTGCACTTATGAAAGTTATTACTTTAATGTTTAATATGTACCATTATTTGCGACCTACTTTTAAGGGTTGTAAAACAGAAAGTTAACATTTGCACAAGAAAAGGGATTAATTATGAATGATTTTTGAGGTACATTCATGTTACCTGTTGCACTTTAAGTGACAGACAGCAGAATGTTAAAGTTTGTGAAAGAGCACACATGTTGCACTATAAGGAAGCAAGTTTATGTGCAATCTTCTTTTTTTCTCTATAATGCATGTACATGTATGTATTTTTGTACAAAAGGGAATAAGAGAAATACTTGTTGAGACAATAAGCTAAAAGAGTTCTTTGCAAATGTAACTACACGTTGTAATTAAATAAAAGAACATAAAAGTGAAATATTGACTGAATGTTTTTGCATGTTCGGA
>NC_050531.1:25020379-25032526 GCF_002922805.2 Oryzias melastigma | reverse complement strand
TTTAAAGCCGGCACCTGATTTGCCGGTTTAAAGCCGGCCTAAGATTGGCCGGTTTAAAGCCGGCTCCATATTGGTCGGTTTAAAGCCGGCTCCTGATTGGGCGGTTTGAAGCCGGCTCCTGATTGGTCGGTTTGAAGCCGGCTCCTGATTGGTCGGTTTAAAGCCGGCTCCTGATTGGTCGGTTTAAAGCTAGGTCCTGATTGGCCGGTTTAAATACGGCTCCTGATTGGTCGGTTTAAAGCCGGCTCCTGATTGGCCGGTTGAAAGCAGGCTCCTGATTCGCCGGTTTAAAGCAGGCTCCTGATTGGCCGGTTTAAAGCCGGCTCCTGATTGGTCGGTTTAAAGCCGGCTCCTGATTGGCCGGTTTAAAGCTGGCTCCTGATTGGTCCGTTTGAAGCCGGCTCCTGATTGGTCCGTTTGAAGCCGGCTCCTGATTGGTCGGTTTGAACCCGGCCCGTGATTGGCCGGTTTAAAGGCGGCTCCTGATAACAACATATTGGGACATTACTTTATTCATGTTTGACAATATGTGGTAAATGGGGATGCATGGTGATATATTGGTCAGTGCTCTGACCAGAAGTTCTTGGTTCAAATCGCAGTGGGGTAGTTTCTGTGTGGAGTTTGCATGTTATCCCTGTGCATATGTGGGATTTCTCCCAGTACAGTAATGTGAAAACATGGAAAGCTAAATAGTTTGGAGCTCAAAGGATTTACAGATCCAAATTCACCTGATAAACCTAGGAAGGACACTGTTGATTTGGAAAATAAAACATCAAGCATTTATTTTAAAAAGCATTAATGAAAACACGCAGAAAACAAAACTTTCAAGAAGTTTCTGCAACTATTTAAACACATGACAGTCGCTCTGTGATAAAGCAAGAATATTTGACTCTACTTTCTGTCTTTCTCTGTGGGCAGAACTAATGATCTAACACCAATGCTTACAATTTACAAAGTTTGTTGATACTTTTTGTTATAAAATGACTCGTTTCTTGGAACGAAGGAAAGATGATTTTGGTAAACACGGTTTCTGGCCACAATTAATATTTTTAAAAGTGTCGTATAAAGAGGGAGAGACCCATGATATCACTGAGCCACAGTCATGTGTTTGAATCAATGACTCCTATGTAAAGTCATAAATCAATGAAACAATAAAAATTCTAATGTAACTTTGAGTGTTAAGTGTACCTGACAGCAGGGTTGATGTCCTTCAGTGTTGGACTCAGTTCTCATCAAACACATGGCTTTACATTGTTGTTAATCTTATTTATTTGTCATTTCTTGTCTTTGAACAGCTTCATGGAAGAAATGCTTCATAAATGAGCCTACCTTGCCAGCATTACAATCGCCACCTGTTGGTGGCGCTGTGCAGCCTTGTTCCATTTGTCCAAGTAAGCTAACATGAAGACAGTTTCACTCTCCTGAATGCCATTTAAAAAATATTATTCAAATGTTGACTAGAAAAATAGCTGCTCACTGGGTCACTTTGGGAGGGGGGCTCTAACTGTACCCCTGCTTCCCCAATATGCCTGTGTGGACTGTTAGTTCTCAGCCAAAAGACCTAAGCGGCGTTTCTTCTTCTCACAGAGCTTTGTTTCATCAGAAAGACATCCACAAACTCACACAAAGATCTACGCTGGCGAGGTGGCAGGCTGGGAAGTAGGCGGAAGAAGAGAGCCTGAATTTATTAAGCCCACACCAGCAACAAGTAATGAATCTCCAACAAGAAATAAATAACTGCAGTGTGTTTGAATCTCAGGCAGAAATACAAGAGGCGGGGGCAGAAGCAGGCACCGAGAGACGTGGGGGAGGGCAGGGCTTTGAGATGCTGCAGTAAATTCTAGGAGGAGGCTGTTTCGTTTTGGTAGGAATAAAACTCCACTGTCTGTCTGCATCTGTCTGTCCATCTCTCCATGGTGGGAGTCCCCCTCACTTTGACATTTTATGGACTTCCATGTGAGTTTTCTGTAGTTGCTTTGGATTCACATTTACATTTTTGTCTGTATTGACATTGACAGCAGAACATGGTAAACAGTAAAATATTCACAGCACCAATACAGCACTACTTTAAAACCACAGAGTAAGAAGGAAACTTTTTCAATAGAGTTGCAGAATATTTTTAAAATTCTGAAATGGAAACAGCTTTTAGTATGACGTGTCTCTTCTCAAACATAACCCAAAGGAAGGTCTGAGGTATTTGGATCTGAGGAAACATTTGCCACACACAGTGCAAGATTCAGTTGAAATCCTGTAAACCTTTACAATGCCTAAATGATCTGTGACTGGCTTTGTTTTCATGCTCTCTATCTGTGTTACCTAATCATTCTCATTTGTTCCACCTGTGATCATTAACACAGTTCATCACCCTCTCTGACATTTTGCTGCGTCTGCGCTCACAATCCTGCAGTCCTTAGTTTTTCATAGTTTAGCCTGGTCATTTTTTAAAACCCTTTGTCTGTCCCGTTGATGATTAAGTCTATCTGCCTGGTCTGCTTTCTCTGTCTTAAACTTTTTTACACACAAACTTAACATTTGTTTGGTCTCTACTGGATTAAACGAAACTTACGTATGTAACTACGGTTCTATGAATACTGGAGGACCATCAGAGCTCCCGGTCCCTTGGGTTTCTCACGTTCTCACCAGAGGTGTTGGGAACGCGCTCCTGGTGCCATGTGACTTAACAGCCTCACGGGGGTCACCTGGTGGTCACAGGTGACTCTGCTGTCAATAATTCTCTAACTATGCATGTGCAAGAAGGATCGTTCATTGTTTGAAGCACCGCCTCTGGCGGTCTGGAGGGATGAAATACAACTTCAGCCTCTCCTGATTCCCATTTGGCTTTAACCTCTACTGGAGTTGCTAAGGAGGTGTTGGATTCCCCCTCTTCTCATGACAACATTCTCCCTTCTCACATAGGATTTTCTTCTTACACTAAAAGTGTTCTCAGTTCAAAAAGAAACATGCCTTCATTTTGTTTGGAATTTCACATTTATTACCTTATTTTCTTCTGGTTTTATTTTAAGCTGGTACAGAGAGCTAGTCCGTCTTTGAGATCTCCTGATAAGTTTTTTCTACAAACATAATGACTCCACTAAATTAAGATGAACAAAAACCAAATTTTAAAAATTCGTCCAAAAATAGAGAAAGGTAAACTACACAAATGCATTTGCATAGTCTCCCCAGCGTGTCCTGTGTCTTCTCCGGGGCCTTCACCCAGTGGGACATGCCCGGAACACCTTCCCAGCTCAATCTCGGTGGTTCATTGAAACAACAGTGTGAAAACAAGGAGTGTGAGAAGCATATTTTTAGACAAAAAGGAGAAAAAAGAAATAAATGAAATAGTAGAAAGGTTTAATTGGGACTAATTACAATGATTGGTTTTCTTGATGATCTCAGACCCTCGGGTCTTTCCACGTCTCCGTTAGACACGCATGCTAAATACATGTGTGTGCATTCATCTCCACACAGACGTGGCTGTGTTCTGCATTCAGAGCTCACATTCTGCCCCGAGGTGCTGGCAGTAACCTCACTGTCTGTATTGTCTTTTTTTTTTGCTTTATTTGTTGTGGAGGATTCCAACACAAAAGAATGAAACAATGTTTGGTTAGAATTCCTGTTTGTTCAAACAGCAGCAGCATCATGCCTGAATGGGAATCTACACTTATTTCATGCCACATAAAACATAAACAGATATTGTTATTGGACTTCTTCTGTCACTCCAGACAAGAGGAAATGGAAAAAAGAATGAATTAAAACTAAATCCAGTGTCTGTTTTGTTATGGAATGAAAACATGTCAAGGATATTTTTTGTCTTTTTTGTTATTTTACTATTTGGACTACCAGTTCTAGCAAATGTTTCTTTTTGTATTTTGTGTTCATTTCCCGTTGACCCCTGCAATGAAGTGGCAAAGGGTCTCAGAGGATCCCTAAAAGGGATTCCGCAGGTTTGGAAAATGGATGGACAGATTTACTTCTCAAACTTGTCAGCATTAATTCTGGGTGGTATCCTCTGCAAAACGGGACGCTGTTTTCAGGTGTGCTGTTTCACCTGCGTGTTTGGTTTTCTACTGAGATTCATGAGAGTGAAACCCAACCAAACCTAACCAAGTGGCCAAATCTGATCGTCTCTGTCTGTTCAAACTTAAGTCTGCAGGACGTGGTTTGGTAGAAACCTCGGTGTCTTGAACATTAATCAGGCTCCAGAGCACGTTTCAGCAGGACCAACTCTCCCTTTCTCCTCTAATAACAGCAACAGTGTAGCTGACATGGACTCCTCACACTTGTAAAAAACCAAATAACCTGTGCCACCTCAGCACGATATGAAATTTTCCCAAGGAGCTTGTCTTTCTCATTTCCACCATGCCCCCATTAAATGTTAAGTGGGGGCTGAGGTCAGAGGCTGTGGCGAGTGCAGGGGTAATGAATTTTTAGAATTCATTTTACATTTCTTAGCTGCAGCCTTCTGATGCAGTTCTCAAGTCTGCCTCATTATTTTCAGGTCACCATGAAGACAGAGAGCTCTGGACCCCCCCTCCCCCACCCCAAAATGATGCATGACAATGCAGAGCAGCTGTTCATCAGTCGGAGCTCCTATCAGATATTTCGCTTTTCACCAAATAAGAAAAGGAGAAGCTGTTATGACAACCAAATCTCCCTTTATGGAGTTCTGACTTCCCCTGTAATTGCCCCCTCCCCATTGTAAATGTGAGATAGACTCAAGTCTGTCATCTGTAATTTTGTCTTTACAAACAGATCTAGCATCAGAATGGGGGGCGGGGCACTCTGGCAGGGACAAACGGGATCCCCCTCCGAGCGGCATGTGGGAGATCTGACCGTCACACATTAGGCTCCAGCCAGTCCCTGCAGGAGGCAGCGAGGCGCTCTCTACCCCCCAAGAGTGACTAATTGTGAGTGATCATTTGGGGTTTGCAACAGACAGTTGGTGAAAAGAACATTAAAGAGCTGGGGAGGTGGGAAGTAATTATCCCCAGCATTTCATTCATTACCCTGTCATTTGGATAAAGTGGGGGCTGAACAGGTGATTGGCTGTTTGAGGAAGTTGGACTGAAGAAATCCATCTGTGATGCTGCTCACCCGCTGATAACGTCATCAACAAAGCTGAGGCTCTGATTGGTGCCGTCCGTTGTCTTTGCCAAAGTTCAGATTTTGTAACTCTAGATGTGCCGAGCCGCCCAAACTGCGCAGCAACACTCAAATCGCACAGCTGCTGGATCGACGCACTGTTCCTGATACTCAAATTGTGCTGCAGGACCTCTGATCGCATCTATACAATGACCTGACATTGAAACAGAACACCTCTGTTGTACGAATCTCGTTTGGTGTGAACGGAGCTTTACAACTGAAACAGTTTCATTTGGTTTCACTTCTCTTTGGTTATATTCCTCTATCCTGTAGCTGGTCTTGGTCTGAGATTTTTGTTTTGTCTTTAACATTTCTATACACTAACAAGGAAAAGGGTTTGGTAACTAGAAAAGTTATTTTTCCTCTTGTCTTCCTACCAGAGTTGTGTAAATTTGGCATTGTAGCAGGATGAAATGGTGCACCTGCTTTACAGGTGTTGACAATCCACTTGATTGCCAAAAGGGTGTGGTGGAGCCAATAAAAGGCAGAGTTGCAGAGTTGCTTTGTGCTGGCACACTGCACTCTGAAGAGCCGCCGCCGCACATTTCTGCTGAGGTGAACAGTCAGTCACCATCCAGGGTTGTTGGGACGACATACATCTTAACCACTTTTTAGTCTTGTGTTTTTTTTTTTTGTTTGTTTGTTTTTTTTTTATTTTTAATTTTGTGTCTCTTTTTAATCTGTTTTTAGAGCCCGCCCCCTGCAAGAACCAGGTTTCAGGTGGTGGAGTGGACCTATATGTGTGGTGTGCTTCCTGGGTTGGATTCCCCCGTCCCTTCACAATTGTATGGCATGATTTTTGTTACTTTTGTTACAGTTAGAAAAAAAAGCCACGATTTGCCGTTAATAACGTGTTTGGATTACCGGAGAAAATAAAGTGTCGAAGTGGCGCTGTATCCTCTTAGCTTAGGGAGTAATCTACCGTCATGTAAAACAGCAGAAGAAGAAAACATTTGTAGTCCGTTTGTAGTCACTGCAAGATCGTAAGGTCCTGATCCTTAACATGTCTTTTTCATCTCGTTTTTTCAACAATAAGTGAATCTTTTCACTATGATAAACATTTTAAGTGCTATATTAACATCCTACGATGTTATTGTTGTTACCGTCCGAAGACCAGAAAATGCTTTAGCCGAAGTGACGTTTGGTTCGTGCATGCGGGAGAGCGGTGCAACCGATTTGCTTCCGCATACCGAAAATGCTGCGACAATGCATTTCCAATGGGGGACCGCATAGCTCGATTAGTCAATTATTTTTACAGTCAATGTCCCGCGCTTATAAATTTAGTGTCCAACACCCCGTGCCTGAACCGCTGGTGTTGCCATAGCATTAAACAGTTTAAGGGGAAACCATTTGTCAGAGAAGACTTGGTGAATTAAATGATCTAACAAATGTATTACTCAGGAAGAAGATGGATGGATGATAAATACAGATGTATATAAGAACCTGAAAATATTTTTTATAGAGAGAAGCACTCAGTTGGAGTGAAGGAAAGCTCTCTTTGCCTTTCTGGGGTGCGTGCAGAGATATGCTGTGAAGGTGATGGGGGTGGGTGGTGGGTGGGGGTGTCTGCTGAAAGCTTTATGGGATCCAGGGGTGAAAGATTCCATAAGCACTTAACTGTTCTTTTCTCCGTATTTCATGAAAAGGCAGTAGAAATGATGCTATGTTCTGACAATAATCATCCTCAGAAGTTGTAGACAGTTGCTCTGGGAGATTTGATCAAGCCCCAAATCATGACTGGAACCAGGACCACGTCCTTCAGTACAATGAGCAGTCTTGCACATATCCTCTCAGTAAAATGTTTTTGACTTATGACCTTCCAGGTGAATTTCACCAAATTATTTATTATAGATACAAACTATTCCTTCCCAGTGCAGTTGTAACAGATATTAGATCTAAGCACAGAGAAGAGACAGAGGTGGAGAGTAAAAAGCTTTGACAAGTGCTTTGTTTGTCCAGCAGGGATTGGCAACTTTAAAGATGGGAAGCGCCACCATTTTTCTTCATCACTACCAGAGGGCCACATAGGACTTCGCTTCCATAAATGAGACAGGAAAAGGGGCACTGTTTTAAATAAGACCAAAATCTTTGTAAGCTGTATTTATAAACTTGTCTTCTACACTGTAGGCCACCTGCCGCAGATTGTTTGCGAGTGCCACCCATTGGCGAAGCAAGTAATTACATTTTGGAATTAATTCTAGAGCACTGGTCCCCAACCTTTTTGTGGCTACAGACCAGTCAACCCGTGAGGATTTTAACACGCCCTGGAGCTGGAAGAGGAGCAGTGCTCTCTGTGCACTTGCGCATTCACAACTTCTCTGAAATGTGCATCTGAATGGATGAGCTTGTTTGACTATTACAGTTTAAAAGATTAGATTTGTTTATTAAAGTCACATCTTTTTGAAAACAGGTACGGTGTGTAGGAATCACCTGTTCTTCTGCTTGTTCTTTTCCATTTTTCCAAGAAAGGTTCTACTTACAACTTTTCTCATGTTACTTGCAGCCGGACTGCTTTTAGTCTCAAGCTAATCGAAAGAATACGGTTATTTTCAAAATAAAAGATTATCAACTCTCAAAAAAACAAAACAAAAAAAAAACAGGGTATAATTTATTAGTTTTTCCGCAGCCCAGTGGCAATTGATCCATGGACTGGCGCTGGTCCACGGCCCGGGAGTTTGGGACCACTGTGCTACAGTAGAGGAAACATCGTCTGAAAGTGTACAAGGGCCATGTTGAATGAGGAGGTGGGCCGCATGCGGACCATGGGCCGCCATATTATGAACCAGTTAACCTTGTGATTACCTGGTAAACTGGATCAAGTTACGTTCATTATCAAACCATCCTCAGAGAGGGAGTTAAGTTCTGCTCACAGTAGTTTATAGAACTGAACACAAATTAACAGGTCACAGATGCAAAGGCCTTTAGTACAGACATACCTTGGTGATGAACTGCTTTAAATGGTGCTTAGCTCTGCATATGTTGTCACACCTCTGTTGCAGCGGAGGACTCTGGACTTCACTGTCACAACTTCAGCAAGACAGATGCTGGATTTCCTGTCAGTGCTCTTGCTTCCTTGCCACAGGCTTTGACAAAATGTCCATGATAGCAGATCAGAGAGGGGAAAGGAGGAAATGCAGGTGATGTTTGCTGTAAAAGAAGAATCTGACCTCAGTTTTAAAGGGCCAACAAGAGCACACAGAATGAAAGAAGAGATCAAATAATCATCTGAACTCTCAACTTCTTCTACAGTGAAATGATTGTTTTAATAAAGTATAAATAATTAAGGAATCCATCAGAGTGTGTCTGCCCTGAGAAACTCAACCATATCCTTTAGAAACAGGGAACCCATAGATAGATGGATAGGAATATATATATATATATATTTTTAAATAAATGTACATACAATTTCCTTGAAAGAAATCAGGAATGGTTAACCCTTTAACACTGGAGCGTCAGTGTTTATTTTAATTTACTGTAACTTTTTAATTGTTAGCACGATCAACATCATTCCAGCAGACTCTGAAGGAGAAACTACAACAGAATTACAGAAGGTTAACTCACAGCTGTGAGAATTAAACCTGTAAACATAACCCTGGACATCATGAAATGAAGGTTGTTGCATGAAAACTGACAATATCAGAAGAATTCAAAACAAAGCAACAGCAGCTCAGCAAACCCAGTTTTGCTAAAAGAGGAAAGCTGTTCATCCATAAAACACTGAAGGGATCCCAACCATCAATGGATGACAAGAGTATCAGTGTGTGTTTGATGCTGCTATGATTGGTAGTTTCTGCCTCGTATTCTTTTGTCTCCAGAAAGAATTGTTGGGTTGGATCATTCAGTGTCGTCTGCTAAATGGGACCCTGAAGGAAACTCCAGACCTTTCTTAAGGTGCATTCACACCGAACACGATTTGCGGGGCAGAGAGGGCCAGTTTCAATGTTAAGTCAATGGTACAGATGCGAATTGAGGCCATCTGAATCGCGGCGCGATTTGAGTGACAAGCACAAATTGGGCGGTGGAGTCAAAACTCAGTCACAGAAACACTGCGGAAGCGGCTGTCATCCAGACACAGTAAGAGTGAAGCCTCCATTGACAGTGAAATATTTGAATGAATAATCTCATAATCCAGAGGCATGATTAGGGATGTTTTTAACTATTCATAATAAATACACCTGATCTCTTAACATAACCCTCTCAACTTCCGTACATTGTAAGTGACATATACACAGACACAGCTCCAGGTCAGGCTTAAAACATGGGCTGGTAGCTCCTCCCACACGCAGCTGCGGAGTCAAACTCAGGAACACAGGTTTTGATAGGCAACAAATAGCTAATTTGCCACGGGGTGAAGGAAGGATTTGTGGCAGGAATCGTGTTTGGTGTGATTGCACCTTTACACTTCAACCAATAAAGTTTAAACGTCATTTTCAAAGGAGGTACTAGTTACTTTTGGAACATGTTACCTTCTCAAAACAAGGTATTTAGACATCAGAGTTGAATGCTTTCTTCCTGTTTTTTTCTGAAACTGATGCGTTTTTCTCTGTTTAATGTTACGCTTGCCCCTTGGTGGTTGGATGTTTTCCAGCGTCTTGCTTCTGCTGTGATACTGTGTCATGAAAAGGTTTACCTTCATCTGTTTGAACATGGGGGCCCAAAGTGGGACCCTGCACTGGCCCTGTACTGGCCTGCCAAGTCGTGGCTGCACAAGTCGCAGAGTGCTTAGTTTAAACCTCTTACCCATTTCTCATCGATTCTCTATGGTGTTCTGAAACTCTATGGCTGTAATTTACTTTCTTTGCAGTGGCTATGGGTAAAACAACTCCCAAGTCAATCAGCCCTGGACTTCTTTTCTGTGAGAAATTCCCAAGAGTCTACAGTCACTTCTGATGATTTTAGAGCCTTTTTCAGCAGGCTGAGATGGAGCCACAACGGCAAACAGATCAAGTTTAAAGACCAGCTCCACGTCTCTCATTAGGATCCCAGTTTGCTGTTTTCATTGTTCACTGTTTTAGCTTGCTCTGGTTTTTTCAATTAAAAATGTCTAGTGAGGCCTTGCTGTTAAAGATTTCAGAGAAAAAATGTAACTTTTTATTCTTACTAATGTGTCTTAATCAATACAGAAACAAATTCATTAAATTAAGCCATTACCTTCATTTTCTACTTTTATTTCATGACCTTTTTTCATGAATATTGTATTTGGCCGTTTAGGCAAAAACGTTTGGGCAGTCTTACATTTGAGTCTTCTTCTTTGAGTTCTAGACATTCACTTTTATCCAGAAAGCCCTAAATCCCAACAGCAAAGTTGGTTTCAGACAAAAAATGTGTTTTTTGCTGCCTGTATTTGTTAAAAACATGTTAGTGAATTTAAAGAGGCAGCAACAGTTATGCAGCTCTGGATTTCCTTGTTTCCGTTCCGAAGGTCTCAGGTGTTTTGGTGGAGGCATCTGTTGCCTTTGCTCTTGTTGGCAAAGTGGTGGAAGCTGAATAAGTGATGCATTAACCTGAGCAGACAGATCTCCAAAATGCAGCCAGCCCTGAAATGTGGTCACGCAGCTTTTCTTCCTCCTGAGAAACGGAGGGGAAATGCAGTGAAGAGGTGGCTGAAGGAGCGGGCAGGAAAACGTCGTGTGTTTTTATTTTTATGTTTGTGGCCTCCACCTCCGCTCTTTCAATCTTGCTTCATTGCCAATTTGTCTTAGCCCCACTTTGTCTCCCTCTGTGGGTGTCTGTCCTCCCTGGACTCTTTCGATCCATTTAGCTCCACCAGGAAATGGAGAATTTGTTAAAAGGTTGCAGTAGATCAAAGTCTCGCAGCATCGAGCAGCCTGCCAGCCGGGGAAAGTACTTACTTTTGTCAGAGAGCAAATGTTGGCGTAAAGAAGAAGAATGGAGGGATTGGGCATGAATCAGACTCTGATGTGTTCAAAAAATGTATGTTTGCAGATTAGAAATCCAAGATGGTGCAACCATAGCTGATGTCATGGTGGACCATCTTAGTGTGTAATGAAGCTCATATCTGTGTCTTTGTGACTCGAGAAACCTTGAAACAGACTCTTCAGTGTGACTCCGCTGGGAAGTCTGAACTGACCTTTCTGACTAATCTTTTATTTCTTTATCATTTTGGAGCACATGGCCTCACAGATCATTGCTCTGAGAGCCGCGGCCGTCCTCCAAATCAAGCAGTAATTAGAAAATGGTTTGACTGTTAAAAAGCCACAGAGACATGAGCATAACCTGCTAATTACCCCCCAGACTTGCTGAGTTAATTGCAGGTAAAGTCCATCAGTTCAACATGTTACTTTAAGCACTTCACTCAGGTGGATGCTTTACATCATTTTAAAACACTTGCAGAGATTTTGTCCACCATGAATGACGGAGTTTCTTTAAGGTCTGGAAGAAAAATCAAACGCAAAGATCACTTCCTGTGTTTTGTTTTGCTGAGCTTTACCCGGTTCTGCTGATGTACACAGAGAACAGGACAGACTACAGAGAAATGAAATCTAATTTTACCTAAGAGCAGCAGAGAAATGAAAAGGACAGACACTGTGGGAGAGTGGACTTACACTGCAGATCTAAGGCAACGGTTCCCTGTGTTTTTGCAGACATTTGCCAGACTGCAGAATGGAATCTTGGATTCATTTAATACATATTTGAGCATTAAGCCCCCGCTGGTTCCCTCAGAGTTCTTGGTTTTCTCTCATTGTGTCAGATCCTCTCTAAAGTCTCTGTTTGTGAGGATTCAGGGTCTTTGTCCCGTTCTGCCACTTTGTTCACTTGTTATTTACAGAGTTCTACTGTTCTCTACTGTTACCTTCTGTTCTGTCAACAGCCACACTCACACCTAGGTTAAGCTCATCATCATTTATGTGCTTTCATTCAACTCCCTCCTCACTGCATGTATGTTCAAGGCTTCTTTCTTCTTCTTCTTCTTTTCCTTTGGGCTTTTCCCTTCAGGGGTCGCCACAGTGAATCAGTTTCCTCCATCTAAGCCTGTCTTCAGCA
>NC_050531.1:25002889-25016056 GCF_002922805.2 Oryzias melastigma | reverse complement strand
TGTTGGAAAGAAACACCTCTGTTACTGAACGTGGGCTTGGGATAATAAGTCAGTCAAGTTGAAGTGGGGGCCAGCAGGCACCACGTGCTTTTACTGAGGCATCCAGTGGTCAGTTTGTATTCTTATAGACTGTCAGAGGTTCTCAGCTAATGCATTTTGTCATCTTGATCCCGCCTCCTTATCACCATCACCACCACAAGACACAGCCCATGGATGAACCAGATGTTCTGAAAAATGTCAAGAAAACTCCTTTATCACTGAACCCTCCACTCCCACTGTAAAGTCAATCCTGCATTGAGAAACCAGTGTGAAACCTTTGGTGTTTACTACAGAATTCTCGTGGAAAAGTCTTAGAAGGACAACCTTTTAACCTCTTTGAAAAAAATGAGCTTTAACAAATGACATTATTATTAACTATTTGTGAGGATTCCATGCTTGGGTTTTTGTGTTGCTTTTGTCATGTTCTGTTTTCTCTGACAGTCCCACCATGTTCAGGTTAATCATTCACAGCTGTCTTCATTTATTTAATCAACCTCAGTGTATTAAAGTGTCTGGTTTTCTCAAGTGAGGATTTTAAGGAATGATGTTGTTTCAGGTAAGTGAAGCCTCTGTCCCTTTGTTTGGTTGTTTTTTGGTGTAAAAATTTTTTTTTATTTTGTCAAAGTAAAAAAAAATGAGACGTCGGAGAAAAATCACTGAGGTTTTCTGTGTAAAAAAGTAATTCTCAAATAAATTGCTTCTGGCATTGTGACACCGTGTGAAAGAATTTTGATTTGGTTGTGGCATGTCGGGACTAAAGGCAGCTGTGAAGGAACTTTTTTATCTTTTCATTTAGTTGCACTTTGGCTGCTGCCCTGCTGTGTGTTTCTGAAAGAGCGACACTAATCTAAAATCTTTCATGTCCACAGAAAGAAAAGCTTCTTTTTCTTCTCTTTCCTGAACTCCTGCATTGTCTTCATTCTCTCTCAGTGGGGGGTGTTTTTACAGGACAGCAGGTGTATTTTTTTAGATGAAACAGTTTTAATGCTTTTCAGAGACAATTACAACAGTACTGATGATCAAATAAGCAGCAAAGCTCTTAATCAGTTTGATATTGGGGCGTGAGAGGACTGCTGCTTTCTTGGGGCTCATCATCTTCTGATTTGCTCTCAGTAATGGAGGTGGAGGTGTGAGCCAGCATCTTATCTGCTCTGCTTTGGACGAATGGAATATCACTCTTGTCTACACACATATTAGGATTGAACTGGAGCGTGAAAAATAAATGAGCGGTGTGGAATGATATTCCAGCAAATGGTCTCATAAATAATCTGGGGATTAAAGTCAGAAGCATGTAAATGGAAGTGGTGGGAGACTCTTGTACTTGAGTCTACTTTCAATTAACCCGATGGACTGTTTGGGTTTCAGCTGTGCAGGTATAGGCTTTGTACCATACCTGCACTCGGAACATTTTAGTTGCAAATCCGTGCAAAGTTAAACTAAAAGTTGCTTTCCTCTGCATCACAATCAGGTGATTGACGGTGATTCTGTAAACAGATGTGGTATATCAAAGAGCATGTGTTGTTCACTGGTGACAGCTCTGCTGTTAAACCAGCAGCAAGTTGTGTTGAATATCTGAGCAATGTTCTAGATCTGACACAGAAGAATTATAGACTAAGAAAGGGCGATTTTTATTTATTTATTTATTATTATTTTTTTTTTTTATTTATTATAGGGGTTTGCCATCTTGACATGATATCTTTGGAGTTCATCTCTTTCCAGAAATGTCTGGAACTAATGTGCTTGTTCCCTGTAAGACTGAAAATTTGAACATTTCCCATCAATCAACAGATCAGGACTCCGTCTGAGAGCAAGTCTATTCTCACTGAAAATGCTATCCAAAAACCCAAACGGAGAAAGGTAAAGTCAAACTTGAGGCTGTCATGGTTTTGTCTCTGTATTCTTCATTTATTTTCTCCGTGGTGGTGTAGTGGTTAGCATTGTCGCCTCATAGTGAGGAGGTCCAGGTTCAAATCCCAGCTGGTGGAGTTTGTATTTGTGGGTTTTTTTCTCTGGCTTCTTCACACATTCCAGAAACGTGCGTCATAGGGGATGTGATGATTCAAAATTGGCCCTCAATGGACATGTGAATTTTCTTATTGGTTCTGCCAACACATTCTCATCCCCCAGTCCTCACACATCGACATTTGGTTAAGGACCCTTCCGTGTCACTTTCTGATGTTTTGGATGTCCCCAAGTTGTCGTTCTTCCACGTACTGGCTGTTCCCATTAAATCAAGGGTCCCCAACCTCCAGGCCACGAACCAGAACCGGTCCAGTACCGCGTAGCGCACTAGCACCCAAACCTGACACTGAACCGGGCACAAACTGGACGTGAACCAGTACCGGGTCAGGATACCGCTATTGGGTTAGAATACAGGTACTGGACGCCTCCCAGGAGACCCGTGCAGATCTGGTACTGCGTCTCGAGGGTTCCCTTGATTTTACAAACAGGTACACCCAAAACGTGACGCGGAGTGGTCAACGTGTGACGACCTGGGAGTGAGAATGTGTAGGTCCTGCAAAAGACTGGTGACCTGTTCAGGATGTTCTTCTCCCAGCAGCATCTTTGTTGGCTCCAGCAGCTTTGGGACCCCGAAAGAGATTCATCGAGTTCTGAAAACAAATAGATGATCAGAAGTGTCAAAGATACCTGCTCATCATCGGCACGTTTAGCTGCTTCTTCTAGCATTTTACAATCAGCATTGTCCATCCATTAGTTTAAGCTAACAGCTTTAACACTTTAAGTTATAACAGATTTTTCTAATTGATCATGAGTCACTTTCTCCTTTTCAGATTTTCGCAGAAGTAATGAGTGAAGTTCAACAGCAGGAGCTTCATGAACATGCGCAGATGGAGCCGATAAGTGACAGGAGGCAGAGCAGACCCTGACCTGCACCTCTAGCCTTCTGGTCTGCTTGGGGGGGGGGGTCTCTCTTGATTCTCTGATTATAAATTTCCACAAAACTTATCATTTTTGTTGGATGACTGATGGCTCACAGACACCAGAGAATCACTATTTTACCCCGTTGCAGATGTAAGCCCTGTGAGTGTGGGGGCATAAGGCTGAGAAAGACAACCACTCTTGGCCATGGTTCAGTACAGACTGGTGTCATTAGTGAATTATGTTGATCATATTAAAGGTTGAAAAGTTACAGTATGCTAAAGATTTTGTGTTCAAGCGTCACTGGTGACCCTTCAGGTGTTAAAGGGCTAAAACATGGATCATGAAACCAGGTTGGCTCCACTTTGATCTGCAGTTGTTTACAGGTTAAATTGTAAGTCCTGCTCATTTGGTCAGGTTTACTATGGGGATGGACCTCATGCAAGTTCTGACTGATGTCACAGTTCAGATCATGTGTCAAAGTCAAGGCCTGGGGGCCAGATCCGGCCCTCTGGGTAATTATATCCGGCCCTCCAGATCCTTTTGCTAACTTATGCTCATTGTATAATTTCTGACAAAATATATTATTATGGAAAGGAAAATAATTCCTGCCTTTTTATTAATTAATTAATTCATAATTGTGTTAAAAAGTTACGATTTTAACTATATAAAAATTGGCATTCTGCTAGCTTTTTTGGACCATTTTGGCACTTACTAAGATTTTTTAGGCTATTTTGGAGTTTGGCTAATATTTCAGCTGCATGCTAGCTGTTTTGGATAATTTAGGCTTTTTCAGTTTTTTAGGACATTTTGAAGTTTAGCCATTTTTTTCAGCGACTTGCTAGCTGTTTTAGCTAACTTAAGTTTTTTGTTTGTTTGTTTGTTTGTTTCGTTTCTTAGTCTAATTTGGGATTTAGCTAATATTTTAGCTGGTATCATCTTCAGCGTTTTCATCTATCAGCTTCAGCGTTTTTAGCTATCAATTTCAGCATCTTCAGTTTTCAGGACTCACATCTTCAGCGGCCAAATTTAGCTTACGGCATTCACACTAGCATTATCACAGGTAATGCTAAATTTCTAGTTCATAGTTATGTTAAAAAGTTACAGTTTTAAAAAATGTAGTTTTAGAGTATTTTTTAAATGCTTATCTTGTTCAGCCTGCGACCTCTAGTGTGTGCTGGATTTTGGCCCTTGTGAGATTGAGTTTAACACCCCTTGATTTAAAGGGTGCCAATTAAATAACAATAAATACTTAATAAAAACAGTCACTCATCTTACATATAGATTCATTCTCATCAGACCAATGTAAGCCTGTTTTCCATAACACACTATTGTGGTCTTTTTTTGAATCCACAGATTGTGCTGCTCTTCTCTGAACCCCCACCCCCAGCCCTCCCACTCACAGGACAGCCTGTGGCCTCTTAATCCTGCTCCGCAATCAGAGCATCAAGATTTGCTTCAGGCCTGACATTGATTCATTGACGTGCAGCAGATCTATCTGAGCCGGGGCTGAGGAATGGTCAGGTTTTATTAGTTTGCTGCCCAGAGCCCAGGGCAAGGTAAATATCAGTGAACACTGGCGTAATACACTAAATGGAGATAGGCCAGATAAACCATTGGGAGGATGGTTTTAGGCCCCTCCAGTGTCACAGACACATTATGTTTCTAGGCTGCTTGACAGGTGCTGAATGCAGAGGGTGAAACCTGACAAAGATTAAAATGTTAGAAAAGACCCACATCGGCTCGACATTCAGCTCCTTTACAAGCTGGAATGAGAAAGCAGCTTGGTTATTGATTATTTCAACATAACTGTATCTTAAAGTTCATTTAGTCTGAGGCTTCTGACTCCAGCGCCCTCTCACAGTTCTTTTCACTGCTAACCCACCTCCAGATGCCTGTTGACCTCACAGTTAACGCACCAGAGGCCCTACTTGATTTTTTCCACTGTAATGGCTGCCATTTGGCATCACTTTTAATGGAACAAAGCCCAGCTGGAGCAAAGAGCCTGAAGCAGAGGCTGAATGTGCTGCCCCTCCTGACCTGAGCCTGACTTCGACCCACCTTTGCCCAAACAGACTGTTTCACTGCCAAGTTAAAAACCAAAAAGAGATGAACAGATTTATTTTTTTAACTACATTCCTCTCTCATGTGGGAGAAGCTAATAGCTATTTAATTAGTTATCATATTTTCATCTGCCTCGCCAGCACAACAAATGCAGACACTTTTCATGTTGACCTTAATTGTTGGCGTTATACGAACTGAAGGACTTCCATGTGTCTTTCATTGGGGTCATTTTTTATTAGGTTGACATCTAAACTTTGTCATTTTATACATGTTTGCTGTGTGAAGCAGATTCTCTCCACTGATGGGAGGAAAATATCTGTAAGGAGTTTGTCAGAAAACTGAAAAACTGTATTTCAACTTTTTTTTCCTTCATCTTTAAGGCTGAGTGCGACTAAAGAGTATCTGAGGCCGAAGAGGAAGATTGGACGACAGCTGAGGCTAGAGGCATGCATTCTCTTTTCATGTGACGCAATTCCACCTTTTTTTTCTTATTTTCTTTCTTTTTTACATCAGATTGAACAATTCTGACTGACAGAAAACATATTTTGTTCCTTTTTGACATGAATTAATACAAACTTGACTTTAAGATGAGAAAACAAAGTTTTTTGAGCATACCAAGGTAAATTTTTTCAAAATAAAAGCCCATCTGGTTGCTCTGAAGGCTAACTTTTAGCTGGTATGTCAAATTCAATCACACAGGGGCCAAAATACAAAACACACCTTAGGACAAAAATTTATTGAGCACATTAAACAATAATTTTAAAACTATAAAATCATGACTTTTTAACATTACTATGAATAAAAACTGTCAGACATATTATTCCAGAATAAATCCACTTAAACCTTAAATAACTTTTTAATATTTTATGGCCCAGTCACAAATCAGTTGCAATGCGTCGGTGATGGGTAAAACCCGGGAAATTTGAACAAAATCTTGAGACAGATCTCACGATTTTGCACCCGTCGGCAGCGCCCTCAGACTGAATAGGAGGCGCCCTGTGACGATTCGTACGCTTTCTGTGATCGCCTCCGACGACTGGAGGACCAAGGGGAGGAGGAAAGGGGAAAGCAGGCAGCCAGAGACCAGGGGGAAAAAAGTTAAAAGAAAAGACGCCCGCAGATATGGTCTCTGATACCCTCCGATGCGATCGGAGGGTATTGTAGGTCGTCGGAGATTGTGTCTGAGATGCCCAAAATGGGTGTAAAATCTTGCGAGCAATCTTAAAATTTTTATTTTCAAAGTTGGGGACCGCGACGGATGTGGCGATCCCTAAAAAATCAGCGACAAGCCGCATGCGTCCGGAGAGCGCCTCAGACGAGTGCAAAATTGTGTGATATGTCTCAAGATTTTGTTCAAATTTCCCGGGTTTTACCCATCGCCGACGCATCGTAACTGATTTGTGAGTGGGCCATAATCCCCGACAGATCGCCGACATTGTGACTGGGCCATTACTCTCCATTAAAATATATTTTGTCAAAATTCAACAAGTTAGAGATAAGTGCAAGATAACATCAGGCCATTAATAACAATAAAATAAAATGACCTGGAGGGCCAGATAGAATTAGGCGGAGGGCTGGATCCGGCCCCTGGGCCTTGACTGGCTTTCATGGCCATATCACGGCTGGAGCACAGAAAAAACTTCATCCCCGTGGTAAAGACGCTGTTAGCAGTCGACTGGTAGTGTAACGGTCAAGATATGGCCACGGAATCGACATGCATACACGCGGTAACAATTTTTGAACTGCAAAAACATTGAGGCTGCGGGTAACTGCGTGTAGTACCGCCGTGCAATGGCCGTGGAACAGCAGTGCAAAAGCAGTTTCTGTGCGAGATCGGGCCGTGGAGTGAACGCCGGCAAACACAGTTGGATGCCGAAATTTCGGGTTCGTGCACGGATACAGAACGGCCGTTTACCCTGCTGGTCTGCACTTGTACAGCGTTACAGCGTCTGCTTAGCGGCTGAGCGCGCGTGTGAACTACCTGTTGGTGTTACCCATGGGAGGAGGCGCTTACACGTGATTAAGGAGTGCACTGGCAGAGGAGTGGCAGTGGAATGGACTCTAGCGACTGTATCACTGCGATTTCTCAAACATGCATATGATTTTGAGTCTGGCAGATTTTCCACATTTTTTACCCGTGATTTGGCCGTCAAATCCTGTGGGACTGGACCCTGACACATGTGGGCTCGAGCCTCTGATGATAGTAACGATTAGCATGACTCAACTTTGAGCGATTACTTCATACTATAGTTACCTTTACCATGTGTAGAAACATTAAGAAAACCATGTAAACATGGACCTGGAGAAGTCATCACCTCAGCATCAACCAGGTCAACTTCCCGGGGTTCTGCCGTTTTCATGGATTCTCATCTTTTAGTTCCCTAAATGAAAATGAAAATGTTTAAAGTTTTACAGTTTTATCAAGAACAGTTTTTTACAGTTTTATGAGAATTTACTGAAGGTTTCCTTTTGTAATTTCATCTGTAAAAAAGAGCAACATAAGTGATTACCATTGTTTCTATGTATTTCATTCTGAGATCCTGAGGCCCATTGTTGTGCCATGGATCCAAAAACATCAGCATGCAGCATGATGATGAACGGCTCCATGCTGCAAAGATCTGTTCACATAGAGTCCCTCTTGCATGAGCAGCAGACACACTGGACATGTCACCTGTTACGCATGTTTGGGAGGCTCTGGATTGGCGAATGTGACAGCATGTCCAGCAACTTCACAAAAGCCATGAAAGAGGAGCAGACCGGCATTCCGCAATATACAACCTGATCAAGTCAATGCCGAGGAGATGTGTTGCACTGTATGGAGCAAGTGGTGGACTCATCAGAGAAAGACTGGCTCTCTGAGCTTCCTGACCCCTTCATAAAAAAAACACTTTTTTCAGAGTGTTCTTTTATTGTGAGTAGTCTAAGGCACACCTGCGTCATTTATAATAATCATTGTCTCATAAGCATCTTGATACAGCACACCTGTGCAGTGGGATGGATAATCTCAGCTAAGGAAGGTGAAGTGCTCACTGGCACTGATTTAGACAGATTTGTCAACCGTATTTGACAGAATGGTGATTTATTGTTTTTAGAAAATGTTTCCGATCTGTGGGTTCATCTCAGGACAAATAGGAGAAAAAAAGTGTTGCATTTATATTTTTGTTCATTGTAGTTTACTTCATGAATTTTTGTTCAAACTAAATGTTTAAAGATTTTCAGGAATGCACCAACTCCAAACATTTTGGTTACTTTACTGTTTCTTGGAAAAAGTGGGAACTTTGCAATGTTTAAGGCTTTGATTAGGAACCCAGCATTAAATATGCACAAACATTGTATACAATATATAAGTGTATATAATATGCACCTTTTTTTCCCAATAAACAGGCCGATAACAATAACATACCTTCATCTTCATTTTGTCAACCTTTGTCTGCAATAGATGAGAGCCGATGCAGAGGAAGCCAAACACTCAGCGGGTGATTTTCCCGTGTGAAATGAAGACATCAATGTTGTGTGAAGCAGATATTTTCCTTATTCCGTGAGTTTTTTTGCTGATATGGTTTTTACACAAGAAGCTAAACGCTTTGGATCTTGTGTTTTGTGCAGAAGTCCAGGGGAGTAACGAGCTTTTGCTCATGGATTCATTTCCCTCCTACATCTCGTCTGGATTCATGCTGGCTCCCATGCTCAGGCTGCAGCTCTGCCTCTGCCTGATTTATTAGCAGTTGACCTCACCTTGCACTTTCCACGGCTCTGCAGCCTCCAAACGTCTGCTTGACTCATTAAAAATACTGAATGTATAATTAATGCTCAATTATGCAAATGTTATTACATTTTCATATCCCTTTCTGAGCAGAATTAAATACATTATATTGAAAC
Source organism: Oryzias melastigma (assembly GCF_002922805.2). NCBI lineage: Eukaryota > Metazoa > Chordata > Actinopteri > Beloniformes > Adrianichthyidae > Oryzias > Oryzias melastigma. The sequence goes on along the minus strand of NC_050531.1, from coordinate 25,007,194 downwards.
TTTAATTATTTACAAGGCTGAAGATTTGTTTTTTCATGGGCACAGAAGCCGAGTCGGAGACAAAAAGGAGGAAAAGAAAGACGCCAAAAGGCACAGCGGTGGAGGTGCAGCTTCCAGTGACCCCTGGCAGATTTAGATCTCACGTGAAACAGCTTCAACCAGCTCAGATTTGGTCTGCCTCAGAAATCATTCGCTTAGGATCCAAACTTGCTCACAAATGTGACAGAAAATGAGAAACCAAAAAACTTTGCTCTGCAAAGCCTTTTGTGGAGGAAGGATGGGTTCAGAAACGTTAACTGCTGAGTTTAAATTGACTCACACTGTTCTGTTCAATGTGGAGAAGATTTGAATGTGTTAAATCAAATGAGAATCCCAGAGCAGAGGACACAGACCTTACAGCTCAGGATAACAATACTGGATCCTGATGCTGAACCCGGAAGGTCCTCACAGGCCTGCTGACTGCTAACTGAAGGTAAAAAGAAGGCTTGAAGTTTCTCCTTGAGGGAAAAGAGGATGAAGAAAAAATGAAGGCAAATAATTTGTTAAAACCTCAAAGGGAAAACCCAAAATGACAAGTCACCTGGGAAAAGTAAATAGTAGCAGTTTCAGAGCCAACATTAAAAATGGTGGGTTGACCTGGAAGGAAGTGGGTTACCTGAGAAGACAGCAGGGATTGTCATTTGTTGGAGATTCCCTCGTCTTCCTGATCTCCATACAGACTATCATCTTGGAGCCATTTCTCCTCCATGAACTCATTCTCCGTGGGACCGGCTCCATCTCACAACTCAGTGCTGGACCTGAGACTTGTCAGTCTCAGTAGCACCTGCACGGGTCCACTTATACCAGGGGTCTGAGACCTTTAACATTTAGAGCCATTCAGGTCAATTTCTCACCGATCACAATCCAATAGGAGCCACAGTACTTCACCATGTAGAGAAATAAGACACAAATTTGTATTTGTTGTTACTATACTGAAGAAACAGTAAATACATTGATAAATATAGATTAAAAATAGTTTTTTTAACATAAATATAACATATTCATAAATAGGACACTTTTTAAATAGACAAAAGTTTGTAACTTTTGACTTCCTTTTAAAATAAAAGACACCTTGTGTGAGATCATGTCAAAGAGGCAAATATAGTAGTACATAGTGTGATGTCTTGAGTGATTTAAGGAAAAAACAATTTAATTTATCATTATTGGTGGATGTCAGCCAAAAATATGTAAATCTAACTAAAATTAAATTAGAGCTAATTTAACTGAAACATGTATTGTCATCATTAAAATCATAGAATTTTGTTCAAACATAGACAATCCACCTTAAATTCCGGTGTGCCTTAAGGAGGAATTCTGGTTTTGCTTTCTGTGGTACAAAATCTGTCAAATTTTTCGACAAACCCAAATAGCTTGAAAGATTGTAGGAGCATTATGGGTATTGTAGTCAGGAACTGACTACAGTAAACTGTTTGTAAATGAGTTAAACAAAGTTTGACTTCTCTGACTGTTTTGTTTTGCTAGATGCAGTTTAGTAGTAGTTCACTTTGGGCTTATCCCTTTCGGGGTCGCCACAGCGTAACAGCACCCACTGTTTCGCATCAGTGCAGTGTATAGTCCAAAAAATACTTTATATTTAAAACTAAAAGCATGTAAATATTCTTCAACCAGAGAGCCACAAAAGAGCTCTTCTCACTCTACACCAATGACTGTACCTCAGAAGTGGGACGGCTGGCTGTCTGGTGCAGCCAGAACCATCTAGAGCTGAACCCAGAAAAGACTGTGAAGATGACAGTGGACTTCAGGAAGAACCCTCCACTCCCACCCCCCCACTCATAATTCTTAGCAGATCGGTCCCCCCAACAAACTCCTACAGGTTCCTAGGGTCCACCATCTCACGGGACCTTAAATGGACCCACCACATCAACACGGGGCGGCCGTGGTGCAGTGGTAGGGCGGTCGACTCCTGATCAGAAGTGAGCAGGTTCGACTCCTGCCTTGCCCGCCCATGTGTCGAAGTGTCCTTGGGCAAGACACTGAACCCCGAATTGCCTCTGGTGGGAGGTTGGCGCCAGTGTTCGGCAGCGGAGCCACCACCAGTGTGTGAATGTGTGTGTGAATGGGTGAATGGGTCTGTGACTGTGAAGCGCTTTGGGCCCTTGAAGGAGGGTAGAAAGCGCTATACAAGTATACGCCATTTACCATTTACCAACACACTCTGGAAGAAGGTCCAGCAGAGGTTGTACTTCTTATGGCAACTGAAGAAGTTCAACCTGCCTCAGGAGCAACTGATTAACTTTTACACAGCAATAATCCAGTCTGTCCTGACCACATCCATCACAGTCTGGTTCGGATCGGCAACCAAAGCCGACAGAGTCAGACTGCAGAGGTAAGGTATTTTCTATGGGTGACGTCACAGGCGCTTTGTCCATCTATATATACTGTCAATGCGTGATCCATAGAATATGCCTTACCTCCGGCTAAAGAATAAGTCCAAATTTATAAAATGAAAACAAATTTCTGATCGTGATCAAGATTTATGTAGATTTGGCAAATTTAATGCATTCTTTACAAGAGACATGACACAGAGGAGATTGATTGACAAAGTCTACAGCCAATCAGGACAAAGAAAAGAATGCATTGTAAAAAAAAAAACATTCAGAAAGTTGAGAAAAAGTTCCACAAAACAGAAAACTGCGAAAGGTAAACTGTGGTAGAGCGAGGGACAACTTTGACAAACAAACAATGTGATCGCAGAAATCACTAAATTGCACTAAATTCCACCCAGAATCATAAAGACCATACTGTTAAAGACATAATGTTTTTTTGGACCATGAGTCATGGTGACCAGCGAGCTGGAGGTCGGACGCTTGGCTCTGATTCCCTGACAGCTGCTGCAGTCAAAGGGAGCAGACAGTCTGATCATGGAGCCTCGGAGACTGGAGCTCTGAGGGAACAAAGAGAGGAGCGCCCAACATGACAGAGCTCTGCAGTGAACACACAGCAGAAGGAAGTGACCACTGTCACCATGGCAACTGATCGGCTGGCTGCCACTTATTTTCTACATGTTGGTTCCTTTATGTTTGACACATAAAAACAAGCAGGACTGCAGCTAAACCTGAGAGTATTAACGACAGTTCCAGCTCCTCACCGTCACGGTGAAAATCTACTCTCATTTTTAGATCCTTGAGTTTACTTAACCCTTTAACACCTGAGGCGTCGCCGGTGACGCTTAAACACAAAATCTTGAACATACTGTAACTTTTCAACCGTTAACACGATGATTCCAGTAGATTCTGAAGGACAAAAGCGGAGGAATCATAGAAGACTCGTGTGAGCTGCAGTCTGAAGACTGAACCTTTTATGAATCATTTTTCCAGGAGTTTCCTCTGAAGGACCATGGAGCACTGACACATGATGCAGGGAGGGACATCCACCAAGTACTGTGTCTGTAAAATCTTCTTTAGGGTGGGGGGGATCCTCGTGAATTGACTAATTTCTGTCTCTTTGCTCACTGACTCTATGGCTCAATTTGAATTCTTCCCCTTCTCCATTCTCCTCAATTTAACCCTCTAAACGGAGAGATCTAAAATAGTGTCTCATATACTTTTGTTTGATGACGTCACCAAGAATCGCCGGTCCGCTAGCGTTAGTGCATCGGTAAAAAAAAAAAAAAACAATTCAAACTCATCAATGCAGAAAATGTAAAAATCGGCTTGACAGCTTTCCACACAGACGCGCCTGTGTGAGTAGGTATCGGCCGCGCAATGAAGTGGACACTTTCAATGAAAGTCAAAGCAAATGCACGCACACCAGTATTCCTGGCCTCCGCGTCTGGAGCGCGCGTTGCTCCACAAGTTTTTAAGTCAGGTCTCGAGCTCTACGCACAAATCGGGCACGCTCTGAGCGCGGGCTGAATGTTCAACCCGGTTCAAGGTGCTTACACACTGGCTGCATGTGGTGCGTTCAAGAATGCACTCCACGCCGGTTTATGGACGTGTGATCAGCAGGTGGTCTACACCAGAGCAGCACACTCACACATGTAGCAGCAGGAGGAGAATCTTCTTCTATTGTATTTTTACTGTTCATTAGCGCTCCTCCACCACCTACAATAGAGAGAACCTCAGAGCAAAAAGTAAAAACGGTGAGAATCCCACAAATCTTGCTCCAGGCTCTGTTCCTTTAATGTCTGTCTGGGTGTCACATTAATCCAACTGGGCACAAACCTGGTCACTGTCCTGTGCTGCTGGGTTACGCTTGAAAATGCACTGGTCAGGGTTACTAATGACTTGCTATTAGCTTCAGAAA
>NC_050531.1:24997499-25002862 GCF_002922805.2 Oryzias melastigma | reverse complement strand
ACAATTGTTTATATTTTGAAGCCCAATGAGGCAAATCTCTTTGTGATTTTGGGCTATATAAATAAAATTGAATTAGAATTAGAATTAGAACATTCAGTGCGCGGTCAGGAACATTCAGGTTGCTGATTGTGTGCATAGCTGTCCGTCACATAGAACACATCATGAACCGAGTATGAAAGGATTTGTGATCATTTCAGTATTATGAATAAGTGTTTATTAGAACTGAATCCTTTCTGTTGGTAAGAAAACTGACAGTTTGATGTAAGATGCATAAAGAAAACACACTTGGCCTTAAAATAGCTTTAGTTTATTGTGTTGAAAAAAAAAAATCAGAAAAAAATCAAAACCGTGACTTTAAAACTGTGAATCAAATCGAGGCTTGACTGAATCATTACATCCCTACTACTTACATTTAAATGGAAACTTCTGTGGTTCAGAGCACACCCACATGAAGAAAAGCTCTTCTCAGCACGACGCCGTTTACCCTCACGATAGAGGACTTACATGCCCCCGCCTGGAGGGGGAAATTTTAAAGATTCATTTTCCGGACACGACTTGCACTAAAACTGCCCCTTCAAATGGAGGGGGAGGGAGAAGGGGAGTATTCAGATTGGAATTCTCATTCCATCATTAAAACTGAAGGAAAGTCCAAAAACATACTCTGAGTCCTGCAGGTAAAAGTTGGGACAAACCAATCCAATCTGCCATCCTCTCCTCCAGCTCAAGGGGTAGAAAGAATTCCTCCAATCTGGGGGTGGGGACCAAGATCTGCATTTGGAAGTGGCTTGTAGTTTCAAACCAGTTCAGATTTGAGCCTTAGGCTGACTCTTTGATCAGGAAAGGAACACTTTTTACTTCACTGACTGTTCTGTCTGAACAGAAAAACAGAGACGTCTGTGCCTTTAGGCCACCAGCTATTTAAACAAATGTGCATCTCTGCTGCAACATGACAGCCTGTTTGTTGAACACAGACTCTTCCCCACAGCAAAGGAACGTGTCTGCAGGACGCTGAGCCAGGTCTGCTGGACCCATCTCAAACGCCAGAGTGCAGCGAGTCTCCTCCCACAGCACACCCGCTCTCTGAGCATCTCCCACCCATCACCATGACAACGGGGCAGCCAGTGGGAGTAACATGATCCAGCAGATCCAATTAGGAGGATGGGATGGAATTAGATTTGAATAGATGTGATTGCATTAAGGATGGATTAGTTTTATTGCGTTATTACCTTCAGAGGGGCGGAGCTGCAGTCGGAGGCAGCGCTCGTTGGATCTCTGAGCATCACAGTGGAGTGACAATAAAAAAAGTCAATCCCTAATCTTCTTTCTCTCAAATGACATTCATTGACGATGAATGTAAAAAGTGACTCTGTTCACACAGCATTTACTGATGAGGTCTCGGCTTCATTCTGTTGTTATATACTGGCTGATGATTCCTGCAGACAAAAAAAAAATCATTTTTATTTTTACTTTGACTATAAAAATATTGTAATCCTTTCATGAAAAAAGAAAAACCCGAACATCCATGTGTCTTCACTCTCCGAGTGCCGAAACTCTAAGTGGGATTTTAGCATCAGTTTTAATTTTTATGAAGAGTAAAATATTGAAAGTTATTTAAGGTTTAAATTGATTTATTCTGGAATAATATTCCTGACCTTTTATTCCTAATTATGTTAAAAAGTTATAGTTTTAAAGTTTTAAAAATTGGCGTTCTGATTGCATTTTGGACTATTTAGCATTTACTAAGATTTTTTATTATTATACTATGTTGGAGTTTAGCTAATATTTCAGCTACATGCTAGCTGAAATATATATACCATATATATGTATACCAATATAAATACCATATATATATATGGTATTTATTTCTTCTTTTTAGTCTTTTAGGTTAAACAAATGAAAGGAAAGGTGTACAAGACTGTGGTGAGACCAGCCATGTTGTTTGGACTAGAAACAGTGGGACTGAAGAAAAGACAGGAAGCAGAGCTGGAGGTAGCAGAGATGAAGATGCTGAGGTTCTCTTTGGGAGTGACCAGGATGGATAGGATCAGGAATGAATACATCAGAGGGACAGCACATGTTAGAGGTTTTGGAGATAAAGTCAGAGAGGCCAGACTGAGATGGTTTGGACATGTTCAGAGGAGAGACAGTGAATATATTGGTAGAAGGATGCTGAGTCTAGAGTTGCAGGAAAGAGGTCTAGAGGAAGACCAAAGAGGAGGTTTATGGATGCAGTGAATGAAGACATGAAGGTGGCTGGTGTTAGAGTGGAGGATGCTGAAGACAGGCTTAGATGGAGGAAACTGATTCGCTGTGGCGACCCCTGAAGGGAAAAGCCCAAAGGAAAAGAAGAAGAAGAGTCTTTTAGGCTAATTTGACTTTTAGCTAAAATTTTACTGGCTATCAGCTTCAGCGTTTTCAGCTTCCAGAACCAACATCTTCAGCGGCCAAATTCAGCTTACAGCATTCACACTAGCATTATCACAGGTAATGATAAATATCTAGTTCATAATTATGTTTAAAAGTTACACTTTTAAAGTTTTAAAGTTGTAGTTTTAGAGTGTGCAATAAATGTTTATCCTGTTCGGCCCGTGACCTAAGGTGTGTTTTGGATTTTGGCCCCTCGTGTGATTGACACCCCTGCTTTAAACCCAACCACTCGTCTTCTGCTTGTTTGAAAGAAACTTTACAACTAAATGTCATTTCATTGTGTTGAGTTAAATCTACACTTCTTCACTTGACTGTTTCGCTTTTTTTTTCATTCCAACTTAAACATTTTTATCTGATACAAATGAAGAAACGTCTCACAAATCAAATGACATCATCACTTGTCTGTCCATCAGAGTATCAGTGGTTAAATCACTAGCTGTACTAACTTACAGCCTCTGAATGTATTTGGACTGATTTGACTGAGAAATACAGACAGGAGAAAAAGTCATACTTTACTTGTGCCAAAAAAAAGTTTAGTTTACAGCTGCTCTGACATACAGCATGAAACTCAATGACATTAAATAAATAAATAAATAAGAGAAAAAGTGAATGCAAAGGAAACTAACAGGATAGTTGCTACACTTTGTTAGTGGATGAACTCAGCACCAGAGGCCTGATCCTGGATTGGCACTGGTCCGTCTGCGAACTAGAATTAGTTCATTAATGAATATTCTATTGTTTGTCTCAACACAGCAGAGACACGCCGCAGAAGGAACTGCGTTCATCAACTTTGACCCTGAAAGTTCTGCTCGAAGAAGAGTGAATGGAGAAGATGCCTGCTATTCTGTTTTCTCTAACCCTGTCTTGACAACATCATGGTCAGTCAACACTGACATTGACTTCCTGATGATCCACTTTTGCTGTTATAACACAGACTTCAGTGTTTCCACAAACAAAGAATAAACCTTAGTCTTCCTCGCTTGTTCTTCTCTCTCTGCTCAAAATACTTTTTTTATTAATTACTTAATCATTATGCACATAGATGCACAAACAGGAAGCAGAGGCAAAAACAGTATTGATGCAAAACAGCAGAAGTCTGAGAATCATTTTGAAACTGAACATGTTCCAGACAAGAGGTTCTGACCTGAGATGTTCTACAGACAGGCCGAACGTCAGACGAGCCTGGGTCATATCTGATTCCCGAAGCCCTGCTCTGAAAATCACACTAATGGGTCTGAAACTACACCTGATGACCTTCCCGGCAGTTTTAACAACCTGCCGTTCGGCATAGAGCATCTGCTGTATCACAGCAGGAAGTACCGGGTCCAAACACGTCCACACCCAGCATATGTGACAGTATGTGAGGGCTGTGAGGTCAAACTCAGCTGAGGTCCTTCTTTTGGTGAGATTTAAACATCCTACAGCATCACTGCATTTCTTTCTGCCTACATATTTATTTTTCTGTCAGAGTGAAAGACAAAACACAGACGTGAAACAATAACCAACACAAACACGGTAGTTACAGCATCTGCACTCATTCACCCATCTTCATACATTTAGTCTATTTCTTGCTGTGGGACAGAAAACAAGAAGGACTTAAACTTGACAAGAGGAAACCAGCAGGAGTTTGGTGACTTGGAGCGATAATTCAAAAATGCTCAAAAAAATCAGTGGAGATAAAAAGCAGGAGGACCGAAGAAAGTTGAGGGCTGAAATCCCGACATTAGTCGTATTTTCCTCCTGGGATCTTTGCATGACAGACGTTCTTTGAACATTGATGGTTGTGCATTGGAAATCAAACGGAACTTTTCTTGAGAACATGTGTTCTTCTGGGGAAAAGTTGCTGGAAATTCAACCAGTAGCAGCAGAAAAGAATCGTCTGGAGGTCAGACACTTCTCTCCAGAGAAACTGTTGAAGTTCTTTCAGGTTTGCTTCATTCATCAGAAGCTCTTTTCTCTTCAAACTCTCTAATGTTACACGGGACTCGTCTCTCTTCATCGCATTACAAACACGTCATAACATGGTTTGACACTTCATAGCAGAGGTCAACAACCTTTCTGAAACTGAGAGCTACTTCATGGTTCTGAGTCATACGAAGAGCTACAAGTTTGAAATAAAAAATGTGTTCAGTTTACCTTTAGTTCTACATTATTAATAATGAATAATGATACTCCTCCATGTGAAGACACTGATTTCTCACCGTAATTATCAACAATGACAACAAGCTAGGAAACAAATATCAAGATTCAGAACTTTATTAATCACAGTAATTGTTATATTTTCAGATGATCTCTTACATTTCATGGGAAAATGTCTCATTTTTACTATGTTGTTCCATGTTTATCAATTATGTAATGTTAGAAAAAAATCAACTTGGACATTTTTAAACAAATCTTGTCACATTTTGAACTAATGGCCAAATCTGCAGCATTTTTAACAAAATTAATGATCTTTGAACTGGAGTAGGTCAGAGGTCACCTAAACTTATCTAAAGTCCATGCATCATGGACGTTTTTAAGACATTTTAATTTTTAATTCTATGTAAATGCAAGTGTAATTAAAAAAATAGCAACAAATTAACATTTCATTTTAGACACTACTCACAAGTGTGTTGTGCTACATTTAGAAGAGACCTGAGGAAACCTTGTGTGGTCCTTTTGTTGTCTTTGTGTGGTCCTTGTGTTGTCTTTGTGTGGTCCTTGTGTGGTCCTTGTGTTGTCTTTGTGTGGTCCTTGTGTTGTCTTTGTGTGGTCCTTGTGTTGTCTTTGTGTGGTCCTTGTGTGGTCTTTGTGTGGTCCTTGTGTGGTCCTTGTGTTGTCTTTGTGTGGTCCTTGTGTGGTCTTTGTGCGGTCCTTGAGTGGTCTTTGTGTTGTCTTGTGTGGTCTTTGTGTGGTTTTTGTGTGGTCTTTGTGTTGTTTTTGTGTGGTCCTTGTGT
>NC_050531.1:24994891-24995650 GCF_002922805.2 Oryzias melastigma | reverse complement strand
CTTGTGTGATCTTTGTGTGGTCCTTGTGTGATCCTTGAGTGGTCTTTGTGTGGTCCTTGTGTTGTCTTTGTGTGATCTTTGTGTGGTCTTTGTGTGGTCCTTGTCTGATCCTTGAGTGGTCTCTGTGTTGACTTGTGTGGTCTTTGTGTGGTCTTTGTGTTGTATTTGTGTGGTCTTTGAGTGGTCTTTTTTTGATCTTTGTGTGCTCCTTGTGTTGTCTTTGTGTGGTCCTTGTGTGGTATTTATTGTAGTCTTTGTATGGTCTTTGTGTGGTCCTTGTGTGGTTGTGGTATTTATGTAGTCTTTGTGTGGTCCTCGTGTGGTCCTTGAGTGGTCTTTTGTGGTCTTTGTGTGGTCTTTGTGTGGTATCTGTGTGGCCTTTGTGTGATCTTTGTGTGGTCCTTGTGTGATCCTTGAGTGGTCCTTGTGTGATCCTTGAGTGGTCTTTGTGTGGTCCTTGTGTAATCTTTGTGTGGTATTTGTGTGGTATTTGTGTGGTTTTCTAGTGGTCTTTTTGTGATCTTTGTTTGGTCCTGGTGTGGTCCTTGTGTGATCCTTGATTGGTCTTTGTGTTGTCTTGTGTGATCCTTGAGTGGTCTTTGTGTGGTCCTTGTGTGGCCTTTTTGTGGTATTTGTGTGGTCTTTGACTGGTCTTTTTTGTGATCTTTGTGTGGTCCTTGTGTTGTCCTTGTGTGGTCTTTGTGTGGTCCTTGTGTTGTCTTTGTGTGGTACTTGTGTGGTCCTTGTGTGGTCCTAGAG
>NC_050531.1:24990667-24994681 GCF_002922805.2 Oryzias melastigma | reverse complement strand
CCTTGTGTGGTCCTTGTGTGGTCCTTGTGTGGTATTTGTGTGGTCCTCGTGTGGTCTTTATGTGGTTCTTGTGTGGTCTTTGTGCGCTCTTTGTTATGTCTTTGTGTGGTTTTTGTGCGGTCCTTTTGTGGTCTTTGTGTGTTATTTTTAGTGTTTTTTTGAGGTGTTTGTGTGGTATTTGTGTGGTCCTTGTGTGGTATTTGTGTGGTATTTGTATGGTCTTTGTGCGGCCTTTGTGTGGTCCTTGTGTGATCTTTGTCGGGTTATGTGTGGTCTTTGTGTGGTCCTTGTGTGGTCCCTGTGTGGTTCTTGTCTGGTCTTTGTGCGGTCTTTGTGTGGTCCTTGTGTGGTCTTTGTGAGATCTTTGTGTGGTCCTTGTATGGTTCTTGTCTGGTCTTTGTGCGATCTTTGTGTGGTCCTTGTGTGATCTTTGTCTGGTCTATGTGTGGTCTTTGTGCGGTCTTTGTGTGGTCCTTGTGTGGTCTTTGTGCGGTCTTTGTGTGGTCCTTGTGTGGTTCTTGTGTGGTCCTTGTGTGGTCTTTGGGGTACCAGGTTGGTGACCCGCACTTCTTGAGATTAGATTGGAACAGAACAGACTTTGCAGAAGTACAAAGAAGTACAAAGAAGTTGTATTAATCATCAGAAATGTCCGGCCTAAGAAAAGCAGCAACATATTATATACCACACAAAGAAAAATGCATTCATTAGGAATAGAAAACGAGAGATAATTCTTGAACAAAGACAGCATTTTGGAGTCATCACCCTGCAACTGAGAGCCAGCTTCCTGCTTGATCACATGTGCCGCAAAAAAGAAATCAGTTCTTTTTTTGTCTGTGTTTTTTTGTTTTTGTAAAGAGACCATGAGAGTGAGTCATGGTAGAAGTCCACACACACTTTCAGCTTTGATCAGCTGTGGATTTACTGTCTGAGGACAAATCCTCCCAACACCTCCACTCTGACTGACCCATCACCGCTCCACTTGAGTGCTGAAGCTTCACCTTCCACCTCACAGCCTGACATCTTCCATGATAGAGCGTGCCAGACCCCTATTAAGAGGGGGCTGTAATGGTCCAATATCCACCTGAGAGAGCACACACTTTACTAGCCCCAACGAGCAACTAAACGCCTCTGATGGATAGGTGTGGGAGAGCTGCCTCATTTTCTCCCCTGGACCATAAAGGACTACTTGGTCATTTTTTAGCAGCCCACTGGTCAAACAGCCATCCATCTCACCTTCACGCCGCCATAAATCTGAGCGCTCCTTTAATCAGCCTGTGCCTCCATTGCTGTCTTCACACTGTCACCCTTTCTTTTGCTTTAATCACACCTGACTTTTCACGCTCCGCTTCAGTTTAAAACGGAGAAATGAAATAAAAACTATAATTGGTCGCTGTTGTCCGGGTGTTGCTGCAGGGTGGGGGTGGCTGCAGAAAGTGTCAGTCTACAGGCTGAGATGGCTTAAAAAGTTTGAATAGTTTCATGCTTTTGCAAAAATACTCCAGAGGCCTGAAGAGTGGAGTTCTTTTAAATTATTATTTTGAACTCTTCATCCCCACAGTGTCATCTTTTCTTCCAGTCATCAATAATAAAACAAATCACTGAGTTGCCAACACTGATTGAAAGAATACAAGGAATACCTGAAGAGTCAGGTTTTTAAAGTTAAAAGGATTCTGTTCTTCATCTGTGGGTTCTGTTTCTCAACCTTTGACCCATCATAACTAACATTGATTTGACCTAACAAAATTCCCTGCAAACCAATGGAGTCGGTGTCATCTTAAATTGGATGCATGTAAAAAAACAAATGAGAGAGTGAGAGTGATACCGCTAAACTGCTGTTGGTTGTGTGAGCTGCTATTTTTACTCACGGCTCCATAGATTCTGCCTCAGACTGTTTAGTAGATAATGACACTCTAGCATTTGATAAGATCCTATACATTAGATGCTGTATTTATTTAATTAACCTTCCTCTTGTGTTCGCTTTCTGCTACCATCACTGATGTTAACGGGTCGGTTTTGACCCGTGTCTTAAATCAGCTGTAAAATACACTAAGAACAATTAGCTATCATCCAATTTGTTTCTCATCTCTTGGTTAGCTTGTTAGGCTTCCATATCCATGAAAATATTGGTTTAAATATTTTTGGTATGGGTCTCTGGGCCTTTTTTTGTCAGTATACCCCTCGATTTCAATTTTAAAAAATGGTAAAATTAACCTCAACAGAGTCATATAAATAAATAAAAGGTTGTTGTGTTGTCTGACTATTACTAAGCACTATTAAAACACAGCTCTTAAATTAATTTGTTTTATTTATTTTTTCATTTTAATATTATTAACTATAGTAACATCTATGGTGTTACGGGTCAATTTCGACCCATATATATTTATTCCAAGAAAAAGTCAAAAAAGTATTTTTTTAGCAATAGAACATTAATATAAACACAAAATGAAAAGCAGAACAGGTCATAGCACAAAATATAAATTTGCGAGGTCAAACAAATTACAACCAATCCATCAAATCAAACCAAAATACCAAATCAGAGTAAACGTCTCTGTGTGCAAGAACATGCATGTGTATGTGTGTGTTTAGAGGTATGTGTGGCAAAAAGTGACACTTTTAGTGTGTTCTTTGCAGAGATATTTCTTGCACTTGAAGCACAATACGTTTTTCTTTCTGTCCTTACTGCATGGGCAGACTTGACACCTCTTTCTTTTAGAATCAGGTGGCCTGAGTGGGACTGTGGCTGTGGCTGTTCTGGTTGGTGTTGAGGCAGGGCTGGCTGTGGAGGATGCTGTTGCGGATGCTCTTTGTGTTGCTTATGGTGTGGACGGAGTATGTATGTACGTATGTAAATACTGGGTATATATTGCCGGAAGGGCCATCCAGTGTCACCTCTGGCCCTGGGTTGAACATCTGTGGAAGGAGCTGCGTCCATCTCTCCAAGACATCCCTGATGGGGGCAAGCTTGTCAGATCTTGCTCTGGTATCTCTGTTGTCAAATCTAAGGACTCTTGATATCATGCGAAAAGGTCTAAAGTGACAATCCTTGCACGGAAAATATTTCTGCCTGTCGATGCGTCCCAAAGGTTAGTGGCATCATTGAAGGATCTGTACTCTCCAGCAAGAAGAAGAACACCAATATAGGCATCCAGGTATTCCTCATCAATGTCTTTCCACATGTCACCATGGACTTTTTTTCCTTCCAAGTTTGTCATAGCAATGATGAGTCTTTTTAGTGACAATGGCATAAATAGCTCAAAAAATGTCTTGATGTCACTGACTCTTGTCACAGCAAACCTTGTGATTCCAGGGGTCATTTTGATGACAATTGCAGCAGCTGCCCTGCCATGTTCATCATGAGGTATTCAGCTGAAATTAGAGATGTCTGCAAGTCTAATGACCACTCAAATTAGTGAATTGACATAACATGTCTGGACATCCCCATCTTTGTTTGTTTTGTTTTTGTGCAGGTATACTGGAAAACAGGGCAAAATGAGAATCCCCAAAAGCTCACATGATTGGTTGAGGAGCTGGCTGTCAGTGTTTTGGCTGACAGTGCACTTATGATTTAAGTTTTGGTTCTAATTATTGCTTTATGATCTTACTTTTATAACTGGGTCGAAACCGACCCGAACAACACAAAGGTCATAATTTCAACCAGAGCATTTTATAATTTAGTGAAAAGTTTTTTTTTGTTTTATTTTGTTGAAATAGAGATTCTTGACAAAGTCAAAAAGCCTTGACGCAATAAACTAATTTACATGTTTTTTAATGCACTTAAAACTTGAAAACGGGTCGGTAGCCCGAACACCAGAGGAAGGTTAAAAAGACTGGAACACAGAATCAAAAAAGCTTGTTTATTTACTGTTATTTTCATATATTTGCATGCAATCACTCTTCTGAAAAAAGCATTTTTTGTCATGTGTTTCCCCTGGGCTGATTGCCACTCCTCCCTGATGTGTTCCACCTGTGTCCTTTTGTTTTTTCCCTCCCCGTTCTGTATATAATGGGTTCCTC